>NW_027650024.1:50000-195632 GCF_965287045.1 Carcharhinus amblyrhynchos | reverse complement strand
GTTAGGTGGATTGGCCGTACTAAATTGCCCCTTAGTGTCAGGGGGACTAGTTGGGATAAATGCATGGGGTTCTGGGGATAGATGTGGAGATGCCGGCATTGGACTGGGGTAAACATAGTAAGAAGTCTGACAACACCAGGTTTAAGTCCAAATCGGTTGGACTTAAACCTGGTGTTGTCGGACTTCTTACTGTGTTATGGGGATAGGACATGGGTGCAATTGTAGTCAGTGCAGACTTGATGGGCTGAATGGCCCTCATCGTCCTTCTATGAAAAACGACTTTAAGTGTTCAATTCCTCTTACAGCCAGCATTTACTGATTACTTCCCTCAAATTTAAAAAAAGTTCAAAATTTTAACCACAGGGGGTGAAAAAAGGACTTTAAATGCTCCAATTTCTCTCTTTAAAGCCAGAATTTACTGACTAATTCCCTCAAATAGTGAATATTTTCCTCAAATTTAAAATAAAAGCTTTAAAATTGTAACTACAGGGGGAAGAAAAATGACTTTAGATTCTCTAATTCCTCTCTTGCAGCCAGCATTTAGTGAATACTTCCAAGATAGAAGTTTAAAATTTTAACCACAAGGTAAAAAAAACCTTTAGATGCTCCAATTCCTCCTCTTGAAGCCAGCATTTAGGGGTAGAGGTTCATAGCTCCTTGAAAGTGGAGTCACAGGTGGACAGAGTGGTGAAGAAAGCATTCGACGTGCTTGCTTTCATTGGTCAGAACATTGCATACAGGAGTTGTGACGCCTTGTTGAAGGTGTACAAGACATTGGTTAGACCACATTTCAAATACTGTGTGCAATTCTGGTCACCCTATTATAGAAAGGATATTATTAAACTAGAAAGAGTGCAGAAAAGATTTACTAGGATGCTACTGGGACTTGATGGTTTGACTTATAAGGGGAGGCTGGATAGAATGGGATTTTTTTTCCTCTGGAGTGTAGGAGGCTGAGGGGTGATCTTATAGAGATCTATAAAATAATGAAGGGCACAGGTCACCTAGATAGTCAATATCTTTTCCCAAAGATAAGGGGTCTAAAACTAGAGGGCATAGGTTTAAGGTGAGAGGGGAGAGATACAGAAGTGTCCAGGGGGGCAATTTTTTCCACACAGAGGGTTATGAGTGTCTGGAACAAGCTGCCAGAGATAGTAGTAGAAACAGGTACAACTTTGTCTTTTAAAAAGCATTTAGATAGTTATATGGGTATGAGGCGTATAGAGAGATATGGGCTAAATGCAGGCAATTGAGGTTAGTTTAAGGGTTTTAAAAAAAAAAAGGCTGGCATGGACAAGTTGGGCCAAAGGGCTTGTTTCCATCCTGTAAACCTCTATGACTCTAATCACTAAACGTTGGCTGCAAATGAGGAATTGGAGCATTTAAAGTCCTTTGTTTAAAAAGAACTTTAGATCTCTAATTCCTCATTTGCAGCCAACATTTAGTAATTAGAGTGATAGAGGTTTGCAGCACGGAAACAGGCCCTTCGGCCCAACTTGTTCATGCCACCCTTTTTTTAAACGCCTAAGCTAATCCCAATTGCCCGCATTTGGCCCATATCTCTCTATACCCATTTTACCCATGTAACTGTCTAAATGTTTTTTGTAAGATAAAATTGTACCCGCCTCTACTACTACCTCTGGCAGCTTGTTCCAGACTCACACCACCCTCTGTGTGAAAAAGATTGCCCCTCTGGGCACTTTTGTATCTCTCCCCTCAAATTTAAAATTTTAATCACAGGGGGTTTAAAAAAGGACTTTAGTGCACTACATCCTCTCTGTGAGGCCAGAATTTAGTGATTATTTGTCTCACATTTTTAAGAAGTTTAAAATTTTAACCACAGGCGGGTTAGAAAAAGATCTTAAATGCTCCAATTCCTCATCTATCGCCAACATTTAGCAATTAATTCCCTCAAATAGTGAATATTTTCCTCAAATTAAAAATTTACCACAGGGGGAATAAAAAAGAGGACTTTAGATGCTTTAATTCCTCTCTTACAGCCGGCATTTGGGTGATTATTTGTCTCAATTTTTAAAAAAAGTTTAAAATTTTAACTACGGGATGGGGGGGGGTTAAAAAAAAACTTTTGATGCTGTTATTCTTCTCAAAATAGCCAGTATTTAGTGAACATTTCTCTCAAAATGAAAATTAAAAATTTTAACTACGGGGGTTTAAAAAAACACTTTAAAACTCCAATTCCTCACATTAGATCTCTTTTAATTCACAGGATTTAAATTGGTCTGCCTTGTTGTCCAACGAGGGGCATATACGCGATGGGTCATTCTTGGGCTGCTCTTGAATGTTCGAGAGTGGCCTAGTGCTTCATGTTGTCAGTGTGTGCTTAAACTGGACAACATGACAGCTCAGTGGCTATCACTGCTGTGCAGACACATGGACTTGGGCCAGTGTCTGAGGGAGTTTGCGCATTCTCCCCGTGCTTACGTGGGTTTTCTCCGGGTGCTCCGGTTTCCTCCCACACCCCAAAGATGTGCTATTAGGCTGATTGGAAGTAATACATTGTCCCTAAATTAGTTTCCCTCAATGTGGAATGCCATAAAACAATAGATCAGGGTCATGGGGGGGGTACTGGTAATGTTAAAATGGCAGTGCGGGCTCGTTGGGCCAAAGGGCCTGTTTTTGTTCGTTGTAGCACCCTATAGTGCAGAAGGCGGCCATTCAGCCCATCAAGCCTGCACCGACCATCATCCCTCCCAGGCTCTACGCCCATATCCCTACATATTTAACCTGCTAATCTGTCTAACCTATGCTTAGGTTAGAATACTAAGAAGCAATTTTAGCATGGCCAATCAACCTAACCAGCACACCTCTGGACTGTGGGAGGAAACCCACGCAGACACAGGGAGAATGTGCAGACTCCACACAGACAGTGGCCCGAGCCGGGAATCGAACCCAGGTCCCTGGAGCTGTGAAGCAGCAGTGCTAACCACTGTGCTAAGGTGCTGCCCAAAAGCCAACATTTAGTGATTAATTCCCTCAAATAGTGAATATTTTCCTCAAATTAAAAAAAAACCACAGGGGGTTTAAAAAAAAGGACTTTAGTTGCTCCAATTCCTCTCTTAGAACCAGCATTTAGTGATTAATGTCTCAAATTTTTTTAAAAAGTTAAAATGTTAACCACAGGGGGTTTAAAAAACTTTAGATGCACCAATTCCTCATCTGCAGCCAGCATTTAGTGATTAATTCCTTCAAATAATGAATATTTTCCTCAAATTAAAAAGATTAACCACAGAGGGTTAAAAAAAGGGACTTTAGTTGCTCCAATTCCTCTCTTACAGCCAGCATTTAGTGATTAATGTCTCAAATTTTAAGAAAAGTTAAAATTTTAACCACCGGGGGTTTAAAAAAAAAGTTTAGATGCTCCAATTCCTCCCTTTAAAAGTCAGAATTTAGTGATTATTTGTCTCAAATTTAAAAAAATGTTTAACATTTTAATCGCAGGGGCTTAAAAAGACCTTCAATGCTCCAATTCCTCATCTACACCCAACATTTAGCGATTAATTCCCTCGAATTGTGAATATTTTCATCAAATTAACAAAAATAACTACAGGGGGTTTAAAAAAAAGGATTTTTCATCAAATTAATAAAGACAACTACAGGGGGAGTTTTTTTAAAAAAAAGGACTTTAGTTGCTCCAATACCTCTCTTTAAAGCCAGAATTGTGATTATTTGTCTCAAATTGTTAAAAAGTTTAACATTTTAATCACAAGGGCTTAAAAAGACTTTAAATACTCCAAATTCCTCTCATCTACAGCCAACATTTACCAATTAATTCCCTCAATAGTGAATATTTTCCTCAAATTGAAAAAAAAATTAACCACAGGGGGTTTAAACACACACTTTAGATACTCCAATCCCTCATCTACAGTCAACATTTAGCGATTAATTCCCTCAAATAATGAATATTTCCATCAAATTAAAAAACTACAGGGGGTTTAAAAAAACTTTAGATACTCCAACTCCTCTCTTTGAAGCCAACATTTAGCGATTAATTCCCTCAAATAGTGAGCATTTTTATCAAATTTAAAAAAAATAACTACAGGGGGTTGAAAAAAAAGGATATTTTCATCAAATTAAAAAATATAACCACAGGAGGGTTTAAAAAAAAGGACTTTAGTTGCTCCAACTCCTCTCTTTAAAGCAAGAATTGTGATTATTTGTCTCAAATTATTAAAAAAATTAACATTTTAATCACAGGGGCTTAATAAGACTTTAAATGCTCCAATTCCTCTCATCTACAGCCAACATTTAGTGATTAATTGCCTCAAATAATGAATATTTTCCTCAAATTAAAAGAATTAAATCACAGAGGGTTTAAAAAAGGACTTCAGACGTTCCAATTCCTCTCTTAAAGCCAGAATTTAGTGATTTGTCTCAATTTTTTTTTGAAGTTTAACTTGGGGTTGAAAAAAAGACTTTATACGCTCCTAATTCCCTCAGATAATAAATAAAATTGCTGATCTCTCTCCAAGGAGGGACGAAAACAAGAGTTGGCGCCAAAACAGCAGCAGCGGCGTCCACCTCCGGAACTACTTTCCCCTCCCCCGCCCCCTCCCAACTTCACCTCGCGGAGCCGCATCACTCCATTGGAGCGGACGGGGGGGGGGGGGGGAAGGAAAGGTGAGCTTCCGCGAAGGGGGGGGTGGCGAAATAGTGCGGGGGGTTTCACAGACGGTGGAGGGGAGAGACAGCAAGGTAGAAGGGCAAGAGGCGGGGTCTAAATCGAGGACCGGGGGGGAGGGGGAAAGGGTAAATTAGAGGGGGAGGTGGGGTGAGGAGAGGGAAGGGTTAAGTGTGTGTGTGTATCCTTCCGCCTCCCCTCCTCCTCCTCAGGCCTTCCGGAGCGGCGGCCGCCATTTTGTCGCCCCCCCCCCTCCCCCCCAACTTCACCTCAGACACACACACACCGAAAAAAAAACATTTAAATTATAATTTTGGCCGCAGGATTTTTATTTTTTTTTCCCCCGCAGGGGTGGGAAGGGTGAAAAAAAAAGAAAGCAAGTCGAGGAGAAGGGGAGAGGGAAAAAAAAAGAAATCCACCATCGTCGTCGTCGTCGTCGTGGTCGGCGGCCATCCGGTGAAGAAGGGGAGGAGAGAAAGAGAGCGAGAGAGAGAGAGGAGGGGGAAGGATTGGCGTCGAATGCCGGCTCCCGGCTCCCCAGCCTCGGCCTCCCCGCTCGCTTCATCTCCCGGAGCCGGGCGGCCAAGGGGGAAGCTGCCCAAGCCGAGCGCCCTGAGGTAAGCGGAGGGACAGACAGAGAGAGAGAGAGAGAGGGGGGGGACAGACAGACAGAGAGGGGAGGGGAAGGGAAGGATGAAGTTTTTAATTCCAGGTTTCTCCACCGGATGTGGAAGTCGAGTTTAGAAGAAATTCATCGACTTCCCCCGGAAAAGGCGCCGGCGGCTTCAGCGGCACACCGAGAGAGAGAGAGAGAGAGAAAAACAACCCACCCCCACACTCTCTGTCTGTCTTTGTGTGTGTGTTTGTGTCTCCCCTCGTGTTATTATCCTCCTCCCGCTCTCTCTCTCTCACCCCCCTCCCCTCTCTCTCTATCCCTTCCCCTCTGGGTCTCTGTCTGAGTGTGTGTGTGTCTCTCTCTCTGTCTCTTACCCCCCCCCCCCCCCCGTCTGCATGTGTCTCTGTCTCTCTGTGTCTTTCCTCTCCTTCACCCCCCCCTCCCATTTTTTTCCTTTACCTTTTTTCTTTATCTCTTTTGCCCCTCTCTGTGTCTTTCTCTCCCCCCCCCCCTCTGTGTGTGTCCATGTGTTCTCCCTTCTCTCTGTGTCCATGTGTTCCCCCCCTCTCTGTGTGTGTCCATGTGTTCCCCCCCTCTCTGTGTGTGTCCGTGTGCGTTCCCCCCCTCTCTGTGTGTGTCCGTGTGCGTTCCCCCCCTCTCTGTGTGTGTCCGTGTGCGTTCCCCCCCTCTCTCTGTGTGTCCGTGTGCGTTCCCCCCCCTCTCTCTGTGTGTCCGTGTGCGTTCCCCCCCTCTCTCTGTGTGTCCGTGTGCGTTCCCCCCCTCTCTCTGTGTGTCCGTGTGCGTTCCCCCCCTCTCTCTGTGTGTCCGTGTGCGTTCCCCCCCTCTCTCTGTGTGTCCGTGTGCGTTCCCCCCCTCTCTCTGTGTGTCCGTGTGCGTTCCCCCCCTCTCTCTGTGTGTCCGTGTGCGTTCCCCCCCCCTCTCTGTGTGTCCGTGTGCGTTCCCCCCCCCTCTCTGTGTGTCCGTGTGCGTTCCCCCCCTCTCTCTGTGTGTCCGTGTGCGTTCCCCCCCTCTCTCTGTGTGTCCGTGTGCGTTCCCCCCCTCTCTCTGTGTGTCCGTGTGCGTTCCCCCCCTCTCTCTGTGTGTCCGTGTGCGTTCCCCCCCTCTCTCTGTGTGTCCGTGTGCGTTCCCCCCCTCTCTCTGTGTGTCCGTGTGCGTTCCCCCCCTCTCTCTGTGTGTCCGTGTGCGTTCCCCCCCTCTCTCTGTGTGTCCGTGTGCGTTCCCCCCCTCTCTCTGTGTGTCCGTGTGCGTTCCCCCCCTCTCTCTGTGTGTCCGTGTGCGTTCCCCCCCTCTCTCTGTGTGTCCGTGTGCGTTCCCCCCCTCTCTCTGTGTGTCCGTGTGCGTTCCCCCCCTCTCTCTGTGTGTCCGTGTGCGTTCCCCCCCTCTCTCTGTGTGTCCGTGTGCGTTCCCCCCCTCTCTCTGTGTGTCCGTGTGCGTTCCCCCCCTCTCTCTGTGTGTCCGTGTGCGTTCCCCCCCTCTCTCTGTGTGTCCGTGTGCGTTCCCCCCCTCTCTCTGTGTGTCCGTGTGCGTTCCCCCCCTCTCTCTGTGTGTCCGTGTGCGTTCCCCCCCTCTCTCTGTGTGTCCGTGTGCGTTCCCCCCCTCTCTCTGTGTGTCCGTGTGCGTTCCCCCCCTCTCTCTGTGTGTCCGTGTGCGTTCCCCCCCTCTCTCTGTGTGTCCGTGTGCGTTCCCCCCCTCTCTCTGTGTGTCCGTGTGCGTTCCCCCCCTCTCTCTGTGTGTCCGTGTGCGTTCCCCCCCTCTCTCTGTGTGTCCGTGTGCGTTCCCCCCCTCTCTCTGTGTGTCCGTGTGCGTTCCCCCCCTCTCTCTGTGTGTCCGTGTGCGTTCCCCCCCTCTCTCTGTGTGTCCGTGTGCGTTCCCCCCCTCTCTCTGTGTGTCCGTGTGCGTTCCCCCCCTCTCTCTGTGTGTCCGTGTGCGTTCCCCCCCTCTCTCTGTGTGTCCGTGTGCGTTCCCCCCCTCTCTCTGTGTGTCCGTGTGCGTTCCCCCCCTCTCTCTGTGTGTCCGTGTGCGTTCCCCCCCTCTCTCTGTGTGTCCGTGTGCGTTCCCCCCCTCTCTCTGTGTGTCCGTGTGCGTTCCCCCCCTCTCTCTGTGTGTCCGTGTGCGTTCCCCCCCTCTCTCTGTGTGTCCGTGTGCGTTCCCCCCCTCTCTCTGTGTGTCCGTGTGCGTTCCCCCCCTCTCTCTGTGTGTCCGTGTGCGTTCCCCCCCTCTCTCTGTGTGTCCGTGTGCGTTCCCCCCCTCTCTCTGTGTGTCCGTGTGCGTTCCCCCCCTCTCTCTGTGTGTCCGTGTGCGTTCCCCCCCTCTCTCTGTGTGTCCGTGTGCGTTCCCCCCCTCTCTCTGTGTGTCCGTGTGCGTTCCCCCCCTCTCTCTGTGTGTCCGTGTGCGTTCCCCCCCTCTCTCTGTGTGTCCGTGTGCGTTCCCCCCCTCTCTCTGTGTGTCCGTGTGCGTTCCCCCCCTCTCTCTGTGTGTCCGTGTGCGTTCCCCCCCTCTCTCTGTGTGTCCGTGTGCGTTCCCCCCCTCTCTCTGTGTGTCCGTGTGCGTTCCCCCCCTCTCTCTGTGTGTCCGTGTGCGTTCCCCCCCTCTCTCTGTGTGTCCGTGTGCGTTCCCCCCCTCTCTCTGTGTGTCCGTGTGCGTTCCCCCCCTCTCTCTGTGTGTCCGTGTGCGTTCCCCCCCTCTCTCTGTGTGTCCGTGTGCGTTCCCCCCCTCTCTCTGTGTGTCCGTGTGCGTTCCCCCCCTCTCTCTGTGTGTCCGTGTGCGTTCCCCCCCTCTCTCTGTGTGTCCGTGTGCGTTCCCCCCCTCTCTCTGTGTGTCCGTGTGCGTTCCCCCCCTCTCTCTGTGTGTCCGTGTGCGTTCCCCCCCTCTCTCTGTGTGTCCGTGTGCGTTCCCCCCCTCTCTCTGTGTGTCCGTGTGCGTTCCCCCCCTCTCTCTGTGTGTCCGTGTGCGTTCCCCCCCTCTCTCTGTGTGTCCGTGTGCGTTCCCCCCCTCTCTCTGTGTGTCCGTGTGCGTTCCCCCCCTCTCTCTGTGTGTCCGTGTGCGTTCCCCCCCTCTCTCTGTGTGTCCGTGTGCGTTCCCCCCCTCTCTCTGTGTGTCCGTGTGCGTTCCCCCCCTCTCTCTGTGTGTCCGTGTGCGTTCCCCCCCTCTCTCTGTGTGTCCGTGTGCGTTCCCCCCCTCTCTCTGTGTGTCCGTGTGCGTTCCCCCCCTCTCTCTGTGTGTCCGTGTGCGTTCCCCCCCTCTCTCTGTGTGTCCGTGTGCGTTCCCCCCCTCTCTCTGTGTGTCCGTGTGCGTTCCCCCCCTCTCTCTGTGTGTCCGTGTGCGTTCCCCCCCTCTCTCTGTGTGTCCGTGTGCGTTCCCCCCCTCTCTCTGTGTGTCCGTGTGCGTTCCCCCCCTCTCTCTGTGTGTCCGTGTGCGTTCCCCCCCTCTCTCTGTCTCCCTCTTCCACTTTCTGTGTCTGTATATGTCTCTGTCATTCCTTCCTTTGCCTTCCTCTTCTCCTCACCCCCTTTTTTCCTTTACCTGTTTTTTATTTGCTTCCCTCTCTTTCACTCCCCATTTATTCCCCTTGCCTATTCTTCTTCTCTTATGTTATTTTCCTCCCCCTCCTGCTCTTTCTCATTCTGTCTAAACCTTAAAGATGGTGGCTCAGCCTCTGAGCAGCACGGTAGCGCAGTGCTTAACACCGCTGTTTCACAGCGCCAGGAACCCGGGTTCAATTCCTATCCTCAGATTACTGTCTGTGTGGAGTTTGCACATTCTCCCCGTGTCTGTGTGGGTTTCCTTCATGTGCTCCGGTTTCCCCTCACGGTCCAAAGATGTGCAGGTTAGGTTGATTGGCCATGCTAAAATTGTCCCTTAGAGTCCTGAGATGTGTAGGTTAGAGGGATTAGCGAGTAAGTATGTAGGGATGTGGGAGTAGAGCCTGGATGGAGCTGTGGTTGGTGCAGACTCGATGGGCCAGATGGCCTCTTTCTGCACTGTAGAGTTTCTATGATTCTCTGTCTTGATGTGTGTGGTGTGGGGTTGTTTTGGCGTAGATTGCACCCCCAATGCCATAATGCCCTTTTGCCCTCCTCCCCCACATCCACCCCTATCACCTCTCACGCCCTAATTGCATGCCCCCCATCCTAATCCTCCCCCCGTTCACCCTTGTACCCCATTGCTGGCTCACAGCCTGATTTTCTAGTCCCCCCCCCCCAATTTTTCATTTGCTCAGATTTTCCATTTGCTCCTCTTCCCCCTCCCCTCTAATTTTTCATTCACTGCTCTGCCCTCTCCCCTCTCCGATTCTCTCTGCTATCTCACATGCCACCCCCTGTCAATTTTTGGTTCTCCCTCAATTTGCCCCTCTTTCCCCGCTCTTAATTTCCGTTCATTCCTCTTCCCTCCACTTTTACATTCTCTCCAATTTTCTGTCTGCTCCTCTTCCTTCCCTCCTTCTGATTTCCCCTTCCTTTCTCTTCTGACCACCACCCCCCCCCCCCCCCAGATTTTTCCCATACTTCTCTACCCCCTTCTGATTTCAATGTATCAATGGGTGCTATTCTGATTGGCGGTTGGTGACTAGTGGAGTGCCGCAGGGATTGGTGCTGGGGCCTCAGCTATTTACCATTCATATAGACGATCTGGAGGAGGGGGCTGAGTGTAGGGTGACGAAATTTGCTGATGACACGAAGATGAGTGGAAAAGCAAATTGCGCGGAGGGTGTGGAAAGTCTGCAGAGGGATCTGGATAGGCTGAGCGAGTGGGTGAGGACCTGGCAGATGGAGTATAATGTTGGCAAGTGTGAGGTTATCCACTTTGGCAGAAATAATAGTAGGAGGGATTACTATTTAAAAGGCGAAAAGCTGCAGCATGCTACAGTGCAGAGGGACCTGGGGGTCTTTGTGCATGAGTCGCAAAAACCCAGTCTGCAGGTGATCAAGAAGATGAATGGAATGTTGGCCTTTATAGCGAGGGGGATAGAATATAAAAGCAGGGAGGTCTTGCTGCAACTTGCTGGACACTGGTGAGGCTGCAGCTGGAGTACTCTGCAGTTTTGGTCGCCGCACTTGCGGAAGGATATATTGGCCTTGGAGGGAGTATAGAGGAGGTTCACTAGACTGATACCGGAGATGAGGGGGTTGGACTATGAAGAGAGACTAAATAGACTGGGTCTGTACTCATTGGAGTTTAGAAGGATGGGGGGGGGTGGAATCTTATAGAGATGTATAAGATAATGAAGGGGATGGATAGGGTAGAGGTAGAGAGATTCTTCCTGCTTAGAAAGGACAGCAGGACTCGAGGGCGCAGCCTCAAGATAAGGGGGAGGGGGCAGTTTAGATCAGAGTTGAGGAGGAACTTCTTCACTCAAAGGGTGGTGAATCTCTGGAATTCTCTGCCTGTTGAAGTGGTGGAGGCTACCTCACTAAATATATTTAAGTCACGGGTAGATAGGTTTTTGACAGACAAGGGAATTAAGGGTTATGGGGAGAAAGTGGGAAAGTGGAACTGATCCACTTCAGATCAGCCATGATCTTATTGAATGGCGGGGCAGGCTCTAAGGGCTAGATGGCCTACTCCTGCTCCTATTTCCTACGTTCTTATGATTTTCCCTTCTGTCCTCGTCTGTCCCCCCCGCAACTTCCCATCCCCTCTGATTTTCTTTATCCCTCTTTCATTTCTATCCATTCTCTTGTTTTCATTCCCTTTCTCCAATCCTCCTTTTTCTTCCCTTTTTAATCTCTCTCTGGTTTTCTTCCTGATGTGTGCGCTCCTTTTCCTTCTGATTTTCTCTTGAAAAGATTTATCCGATTTATTTCTCATCCCACTCTTGCTCCCATTTTCTCTCTTTCTCACCCTGTCCCCTCATTTCCTACCTCCCTTGTCTTGTTCAATCCCCCTGTGTTCTGACTGATCAGTGAATGGTTCAGGTTTTGCTTTGAAAGACAGGGGTTGTTCGGGGGAGGGGGGTGGAGAGAATGAATTAACTACTGTTATCATTGTAAGAAATTGTTGAGGGATTCGGTTAAATTTGGAGAGAAATCTGTACCAAAGAATATTGCTAAAGCAATGGACAGCTGGAATTGCAATAGATTTACTGACTGTATGTTTGTTTGAAGGGGACAGGGGTGGCGCAGCAGGATGATGGTGTGCACGCTGGACTATGGGCTCAAAGTGCCACACAGTCATGATGAGTCAAGTGGTCTACCCTGCTGTCTGTGGAAAAAGTGTGTGTGTTTTCATGTGTGAGCCCAAGACTGGGAATGTCAGCCAGCCGTTTCATCTGGAGACGAGCCTGATGCTGTGTCCCTGTCTTCCCATCCCCCTCCCTACTCCTTGCGCTCGCTCTCTCTCTCTCTCTCTCTCTCTCTCTCTCTCTCTCTCTCAACAGGAACCTCAGTTGTTCTCCCACCCCACTCCTTAGCCCCAGGGTTGTTGCAGCCAGTCGTTACCTCCTGATTTAAGACGATACAAAGCCGTCACTGTGCTGACTGGTTCGGAAACTGATTTGGGAGGAGGGGAGGGTGCTTCTAACTGAGATGGATCAGTGCAACAGGGTAGGGTGTGCTTGCACCAAATTTGTTGGGGTGGGGGGGGGGAACAGTGTATCGACTCCTGTTAATTTGTAGGTTTTGCTGCTGTGAACACTACTTGCCTGTGTCCCTTTCCTTTTGGTAAAAGTGAACTAATTTGGCATCTTTCAGGCTGCCCCTGTGGCTCTGAAATAATGTCTGAGAACTTGAAATAATGTCTGTGAATTTGAGCCAAGACCTGGTGCCTGTGACTGAGCAGACAGCCGACAGTCATGAGGATTGCGTGCATGCACACGCACACACATGCACGCATACTCTTTGCTCTTACCCATTGGGAAGAGACCCAGTGCTGACTTCAAGCAATCTCTTTCAATTTTGCCCCAATCACAAAGGCCCAATGTGATTGTGTAGCTGACGTGTCGCTGTACTGGAATCGAGGGAGCACTTGCTCAAAAGGTGATGTTGCACCTGCATGTTGGCACTCATCCTACTGTTGGAGCTCAGAAGCTACATTTAATCTGAGTGGCACAGTGGGTTAGCACTGCTGCCTCACAGCACCAGGGACCCGGGTCCAGTTCTGGCCCTGGGTCTCTGTGCAGAGTCTGAATCTTCTCCCCGTGTTTGCATGGCTTTCGTCCAGGTGCTACGGTTTCCTCCCACAGTCCAAAAGATGTGCAGGTTAGGTGGATTGGCTATGCTAAATTGCCCCTTAGTGTCAGGGAGATTAGCAGGGTAATTACGTGGGGTTATGGTATTGAGCCTGGATGGATTGTTGTCATTGTAAGCTTGATGGGCTGAATGGCCGCCTCCTGCACTGTAGGGATTCTATAAACCTGCCTCATTCGTACAGATTCCAGAACGATCTTTAAAGCGTGGTCTTCACTGACGTCTCGGGTGAATATGAAAGACCCCACAGCCATGGATGGAAAGTGGGGGGTGGTGAGTTTTCTCTAGTGTCCAGAAGCTGCTACATGTTCCTATGCCAATGCCCCTAAAAGTTTTTTAGCTGTCCATGTCACCAACAACCTCTCCTGGTCACTCCACACTGACGTTATAGTTAAGAAAGCCCACTAACGCCTCAATTTGGCATGTCACCTACAACTCTCTCCAACTTTTACAGATGCACCATAGAAAGCATTCTTTCCGGTTGTATCACAGCTTGGTATGGCTCCTGCTCTGCCCGAGATTGCAAGAATCTGCAAAAAGTTGTGAATGTAGTCCAGTACATCACACAAACTAGCCTCCCATCCAGTGACTCTGTCTACACTTTCTGCTGCCTCGGGAAAAGCAGCCAGCATAATTAAGGACCCCCACGCACCCCGGACATTCTCTCTCCCACCTTCTTCCTTCGGGAAAAAGATACAAAAGTCTGAGGTCACGTACCGACCGACTCAAGAACAGCTTCTTCCCTGCTGCTGTCAGACTTCCGAATGGACCTACCTCGTGTTAAGTTGATCTTTCTCTACACCCTAGCTATGACTGTTTCACTACATTCTGCACCCTCACCTTCTGTACAAATGGTACGCTTTGTATAGTGCGCAAGAGGCAATACTTTTCGCCATGTTAATACATGTGACAATAATAAATCAATTCAAAAGGAACCTGGTGATTTGGGTCATTATCATATGGCTGTTTGTGGGACCTTGCTGTGTTCAAATAGGCTTCCACGTTTGCTACTAAAGTGCCCACACTTCGGAAAGGTATTTCAGTGGCTGTGGAGAGCTATGAAAAGTCCTGAGGCTGTAAACAGTTCTGTTGAAATGAAATTATTATTTGTTTTCAGTGGTAAACATACGGTGCTGTTCTTCATTGTACTGTGGTCAAGAGATGGCCGTTATTGCCCAGTGATTCGTGCTTGTCATAAAGCTGATTTTAAAAATAAGTATTGCTGTGAGTGACAAGATAGTTACATGGTTGATGGATGCGGATGATCTGTCGAGTGCTGGGTGCCATTCCATTTGACTGGTGAATGTGGAGTAAAATTTACATGCAAAGGGCTTTACTGCCTGAAAAGACAGTGCCTCTGTGGCACAGCGGATAGCTCATTGGACTCCTAGTCAATGACATGAGTTGCCATTTAAAGGTTGTGGGTTCGAGTCCCACCAGAGTCGGGTTTTCGGTCAAGTTTGTCTGCTTTTTAGGGTGGTACAGTAGCACACTGGTTAGCATTGTTGCCTCACAGCTCCAGGCACCTGGGGTCGATTCTCAATTTGGCTCACTGCATGGAGTTTAGATGTTCTTCCCCCTTGTCTGCGTGGGTTTACTCCTGCAGTCCGAAACTGTGCAAGTTAGGTGGATTGACCATTCTAAATTGCCGCTTGGTGTCCAAAGATGTGTAGGTGAGGTGGATGGACCGTGCTAAATTGTCCCTTGGTGACCAAAGATATGCAAGTTAGATGATTGGCCATGCTAAATTGTCCCTTGGTGACCAAAGATATGCAAGTTAGATGATTGGCCATGCTCAGTTGTCCCTTGGTGACCAAAGATATGCAAGTTAGATGATTGGCCATGCTAAATTGTCCCTAAGTGTCCTGGGGTGTATAGGTTAGACGGATTAGTAGGGTAAATGTGTGGGATTACGGGGCTAGGTTCTGGGTGGGATTGTTGTTGGTGCAGACTCGATGGGTCGAATGGCCTGCTATGTAGGGTTTCTATGGTTTCTAAGAAGAAATGTGGAATGTCTTTTTATTCCCAGTGAGATCAGATTGGATAACTACTTGAAAGGGAAGGGTCAGGGAGTGGGGATGAATTTGATAACCCTTCCCACTGAGTGCAGTGGGTCAAATTGCCACCTCCTGTGTTATGTCATTCTCTGAATCCTTCTCCCAGTAGCATCCCCAGTTATTTGAGGCCCACCTAACCACAGCTTATGCTGTGATTTCGGTCCAGGGTAGGAAGAGGCAGGCAGGCCACTTGTCTACCTCCAGCTGGAAGGGGAATTGGGTGCTGGCGCCATCGGTGTTGTTCTGAACCACATGCTTAGCTGTTCAGTCAACTGAGCTCATGAGCCCCCTGAGCAAGGTTAACCAAGCCTAATAGTCTGCATCTGGCAAGCATTTGGTTATGTCAGAGAGTACAGATCATTGATTAGAGGCAGTTGTAGATTGAACAGGATTTTCATCTGCTGATGATTCCAGAAGAGGAAGGTTTGACTAAGCTGGCCTTGTTGGAGGAAAGCAGAATTGGCAATTTTTTTGGGGGGGGGGGACAGGAGAGGAGACTAGATGGATGCACGCATGTGTTGGGTAATCTTTGCAGGGTCCAATCTCAGAGGTGCCTCTTTATTATCCAGCCAGGAGGCGAGGCCATTCCATTCCTAAGGTCTGAGCCACTGGATGTTGCAGACTCTTTGCAAGAAAGAAACTACCCTTTTAACATAGAACACTAGAGCACAAACAGGCCCTTCGGCCCACAAGTTGTGCTGATCATATCCATACCTACCAGGCCTATCTATAACTCTCAATCCCATTAAATCCCATGTACTCATGCAGAAGTCTCTTAAAAGACCCCAGCGAGTTCCCCTCTACCACCACCAGCAGCCGATTCCACTCACCACCCTCTGAGTGAAAACTTACCCCTGACATCTCCTCTGTACCTGCTCCCCCGCACCTTAAACCTGTGTCCTCTCATAGCAACTATTTCAGCCCTGGGAAATAGCCTGCGGGAATCTACCCTATCTACACCTCTCAACAGCTCATAAACCTCTATCAGGTCACCTCCCAACCTCCGTCTCTCCAGGGAGAAGAGACCTACTTTCCTCAATCTATCCTCATAAGGCATGCCTCCCAATCCAGGCAACACCCTTGTAAATCTCCTCTGCACCCTCTTAATAGCTTCCACATCCTCCCTGTAGTGAGGCGACCAGAACTGCGCACAGTACTCCAAGTGGGGTCTGACAAGGGCCTTATATTTTCTTCCATCTTATCCAAGATTCACTGACCTACATTGTTTCCTGGTTGAGGGATGCCTTGATTTTAAAATTCATATGTTTTTTTTTCAAATCCCTCCATGGCCTCATCTCTCTAATCTCCTTCAGCCCCACAACCTCAGATCTCCGCAATAAATTTTATTTATTAGTGTCTCAAGTATTAACACTGCAATGAAGTTACTGTGAAAATCCCCTAGTTGCCACAGTCTGGCACCTTTTCGGGTACGCTGGGGGAGAATTAAGCATGGCCAATGCACCCTAACCAGCACGGCTGTGGGAGGAATCCCACGCAGATTCAGGGAGAATGTGCACACATTGCAGAGACAGTGACCCAAACTGGCAATTGAACCCAGCCCCTGGCGCTGTGAGCCAGCAATGTTAATTACTGTGCTGTCTGGTCTATTCCGCATTCCTGATTTTAATCACTTTGTAAAAAGTCTCACAACACCTGGTTAAAGTCCAACAGGTTTATTTGGTAGCACAGACCACTAGCTTTTGGAGCGCTGCTCCTTTGTCAGATAAGTGGGAGTTCTGTTCACAAACAGGGCATATTAAGACACAAACTCAATTTACAAAATAATAGTTGGAATGCAAGTGTTTACAGCTAATCAAGTTTTAAAGGTACTAGTGGAGAGAGCATTAAGCTCGGGTTGAAGAGATGTATATTGTCTCCAGACAGAACAGTTAATGAGATTTTGCAAGCCCAGGCAAGTCGTAGGGGGTTACAGATAGTGACATGAACCCAAGAGCCTGGTTTGAGGCTGTCCTCGTGTGCGAAACTTGGCTATCGCTCTGCTCAGCAACTCTGCCTGTTGGAGCAGCACTCCGAAAGCTAGTGGCTTTTGCTACAAATAAACCTGTTGGACTTTTACCTGGTGTTGAGACTTTATACTGTGTTTACACCAGTCAAACGCTGGCATCTCTACATCATTTAATCACTCTGCCAGATAACCTTCCATTAAGCTCTGGAATTCCTTCCCTAGACATCTCTTGTCTCTCTGTCATCCTCTCCTTTTAAAAAGTTCCTTAAAACTGACCTCTTTGGCATAGCTCTTGGCCATCTGCCCTGACATCGCCTTAAGTGGCTCAGTGTCTAATTCTGCTTTACACTGCTGCTTTGGGAGATTTGGCAATGTTAGAGGTGCTGTACAAATATAAATTGTTGTTGGGTGAAAGTGAGAGAGACAGACACGTGTTCAAAATCAGGCACTTAATACACAGCAGGAAAGCATTATTAAAATCTGAAAAACAGAGATAAGAATTGAAAGTATGTGGGAGGCTTGCAGAATGAGAGAGGGGTTGAGAAAAGAGGTTAAGGAAATAATCATATGTGTGGAAAGGCACAAATTGCAAACCTACTTGATATTTATTTCCACTTTAATCAGGAAATGAACTAACGTTAGTTCGGCGAAACTGTAACTACACGAGTACGAGACCTGAGTACGGAATTGCTAGGGCTCAGCCAAGGTGGACATTAAGAAAACTCGTGACATTTGTTTTTTTACTATCTCCGTACTGGTCAACCTCTCCTGGGTATTTTTTCGCTCACCTGTGGTGTGTTGGGTGAGAACCATTTTAAAATTTTTTGTTTTGCAACCTTGAGAGTGAGGACTGTCAGGGGAATTTATCCACAGAACGGTAATTTGGTTGTAGAGATAGTCATAGATGACAAACTCAGAATGTGATTTGAGATTGACACGGCACAGTCGAGGCACGAGGTGAAGGTTCAACTAAAGAGGTATGGAAAGTACTTCCAGGTTGAACAGTGGAGGTTCACGTCGGTGGATTAGTTAAGAGGGCAGGCCAAAGGCTTTGAGCCTCGAATGGCTTTTGAACTTCCATGTTTGTCAACTGCTAAAAATGATTTTTCTTGCTGTGACCAGGTCTTTGTGGATTAGGGATCTAAGATGAGTTGGAAAATCTTACAGATCATGCTGAGGCCTGCTGTTTTGTGCCACTCAACTCTTAACTGTGAAGAGCACTTGTCACTAAGATTGAGACTCTTAACCCACCCTTTAAGGTTTTCCCCCTTTCCCTAGCCCCAGACTCGCATCTCTCTCTAGCTTCTCTCCTCTCTCTCTCCCCTCATGCCCTATCCTCTTATCCATGAGACTCGTCTCCTGCCTTGTCCCCCCTCTGCACTAAACCACTGACCTTCCAACCTTAACTTTCTTACTCTTGTGTTAGCTGGTGTTGTTAATGGTGTTCTCTCAGTTACTTCCTCGAATCCTTCCGAACTACAGCCATCACCCCTCTCATCAAGAAATCAATTCTTGAAACCACCCTCCATCTTTGCCTTGCCAACCTTCCTCTCCCTAAAGTCTTTGAATGTGTTATACCCTACTGAATCCATGGTCCTATTTGAATCCCCCCGTTTCAGTTTCTGTTTTTGTCACAGCGCTGAAATGGTTCTTGTAAAAGTTACAATTTTTAAAATTCACTAATGGGACATGGGCGTTACTGGCTGGGCCAGCACTTATTGCCCGCCCCAAGTTGCTGGGGGCAGTTGAGAGTCAACGACGTTGCTGTGGCTCTGGACCCACATGTAGGCCACACCGGGTAAGGACAGCAGATTTCCTTCTCTAAAGGGAACAAGATGGGTTTTTCTGACAATGGGTCATCAGTAGATTCTTAATTTCAGACTTTTTTATTGAATTTAAATTCCACCATCTGCCGTGGCAGGATTCGAGCCCAAGTCCCCCAGAACATTAGCTGAGTTTCTGGATTAATAGTCTAGCAATGACTCCATGTCATCATTGAAGACCCTCCTTAAAACTAAGCATTTGATCATCCGTCCCTAACATCTTCTGTGTTCCTTAATGTCAGATTTTGTTTTATAACATTCCTGTGAAGTGCCTTTTAAGGTTTTTAAGTAGTTGAAAAGCGCTATATAAATGCAGGCTGTTATTGAGCATTGGGAAGGTGATGGCCTAGTGGTATTATCACTAGATTACTAATCCAGAAACTCGGCTAATGTCCTGGGGGACCCAGGTTCAAATCCCTGCCACAGTAGACGGTGGAATTTGAATTCAATAAAAAGTATCTGGAACTGAGAATCTACTGATGACCCATTGTCAGAAAAACCCATCTGGTTCCCTTTAGGGAAGGAAATCTGCTGTACTTACCCCAGCCTGGCCTGTGTATGACTCCAGAGCCACAGCAATGTGGTTGACTTTCAGCTGCCCCTCTGAAATGGCTTAGCCAGCCACTCCGTTTCAAGGCCAATTAGGGTCAGTCAATAAATTTTAACACCCCGTCTGAGGTGCCTGAGCCTCTTTCAGTATCGATAAAGGATAGCTGACCTGGTGCATAGGTCCAGCCTGTTTCTAGTTTCATTCTGACACTATATTATCGCCTTGCAGTCGACCTTGGAGTGTTGCTGAGGTTGTGTTCTGACACCTTTCTTTGGGTGGGACCTGGCAGATGGGCTAAGATGCTACTTGCTGGCACAATGTCGTCTTGGTGTGTGCATATTGTCTGAAAGAACTGACTGAATTTTGTAGCTTCTTTCACAAAGTTAGACTGTCCAAAAGCACTTTGCAACCAGTGTACCTTGTAAGCTTTGTCTGTGTTGTAATGTAGGAAGCTGGTAGACAGTAATGTAATAATAATGAGATCATCTCATAGAATCCCTATAGTGCGTTGAGTCTGCACCGTCCACAGTCCCACTCAGGCCCTATTCCCGTAATGTCACAAATTTACCCTGCTAATCCCCCCGACACTCAGATTAATTTACCATGGCCAATCCACCTAACACTCAGATCTTTGGGCACTAAGGGACAATTTAGCAAGGACAATCCACCTAACCTACACATCTTTGGACTGTGGGAGGAAATCAGAGCACCCAGAGAAAACCCATGCAGACACGGGGAGAATGTGCAGTCTCCACATAGACAGTGACCTGAGCCTGGATTTGAACCTGGGTCCTTGGCACTGTGAGGCAGCCGTGCTAACCACTGTGCCACCGTGCCATTCCCTGTTGCTGCAAACTGAGCATTAAAAACCTGATGAAATGTTTTTGGAGGGGAAGAGGATGTCATCAAAGGGTGAAATGTAGGCTTCCTTCAATGTGCCCAGCAGGACCAGGCCGAACGGTGTTGCAGTCTAATTGAAGGCTAATTGAATGCTAATTGAATGATGGAATGTACCAGAAGGACTAAATGGTCTACATTCCTACGGTCACTCGTTAGCTAGCAGATCCAGAAAAGATGGAAATGCTCAGTCTGCTAGATTGAGACACTTTGCAGCACAGTACTCCTAACTCGTGTGAAATTCTGCTTTTGGTAGAGATGAATAATTGTACTTGTCTTAGAAATCTCTGATTTGAGCCTCTTGACTGACTGGGGCAATCAGTGGTAACCAACTATCTGATTCCTTCATCTGGAGTGTACTACTTAAAAGGCAGCACAAATTGCTGATAATAACAACTTTCCAGCCCCTGTAACATAGCACCTGATCCCCAAAGATCGACCCTTGGCCCCAGAGCCTCATCCACTTGCTGCACGTGATATCGTCTGAAGACTTGAGGGTCAACTTGCGCACACGCACACACACACACACACACACTCTAATATCACTCAGCTCCTACTCCACGCCTCCCCGCCGCCACATCTTGGGTTGTTTGTTTCACATCTGGCCCTGGATAAGCCACTGCAATTTCCTCCTCTTAAACAATGGGATGATGGGAACAATGCCTTTGGCCCCATCGCGCAACTCCATACCCATGCTACCATATCCAGCCCTTCTGCAACCATTGCTGTCTGCTCTATGGCACCTTGCTCGACTCCAGACTGAGCTGCTGCTCCCCTAATGTTGTCCGTTTCCATCCAGCCCCATCGTTTATGCTGTTGAAATCCTTGCCTGTTCTTTTGTTCCCTCCAGAGTTGACTATTTCAAAGCTCTTCTGGGTGGCTATCTATCCCTCCCCACCCCTGCTTTGTGAACTGTAGCCTGCAAGTTGTGTGGAAGGCAGAGAGTCTGCAGAGGGGCCTAGGTTAAGAGAATAGGCAGAAATTCGGTCTCCCCACTTTGGGGAGGATAGAAAAACTGGCATGGTGGTTAGCACTGCTGTCTCACAGCGTTAGGGACTCAGATTCAATTCCTGGCTTAAGTCACTGTCTGTGTGGAGCCTGCACATTCTCCCCACGGAAACCCCCATGGGTTTTCTCCAAATGCTCCGATTTCCTCCCACAATCCAAAAGACGTGCTGTGTACCTGAACAGGCACCAAAGTGTGGTGACTAGGGGATTTTCATAGTAATTTTGTGCAGTGTTAATGCAAGCCGACTTGTGACTAATTAAAAAAAAACTTTAAAAACAATATTGTTTGGATGGAGAGAAGGCAGAATGATGTAGTGCAGAGAGGCCTGGGTGTGCTTGTACATGATGCATACAGGGAAAGCAAGTAATTAGACAGGGGAGTGTATTGTTGGCCTTTATCACAAGGGGGATGGAGTATTAAATGGAGGGAAGTCTTGCTGTAACTGCATAGGGCATTGGCAAGACCACACCTAGAGTCCTACGTACAATTTGGGTCTCCTTATTTAAGGAGGGAACACTTGCATTGGAGACAGTTCAGGAAAGGTTCACTGGGGCTGATTCCTGAGTTGAGGGGGTTTAATCTTAAGTGCAAAGGTTGGGCCTATGCTTATTGGAGTTTAGAAGAAAGAGAGGTGATAATATTGAAATGGTTAAAATTCAGAGTTGGCTTGACAGGGCAGGTGCTGAATGGATGTTTCCCATCATGGGGAAACCTAGAACAAGGGGGCACAGATTCAGAGTACAAGATGGTGATGAGGAAAAATTCCTTCTGAAAGTCATCGTTGTTTGGTGTTCTCTCTGCCAGAGGGCAGTGGATGCCAGGCCATTAAGTGCATTGAAGATTAAGTTGGACGGATTTTTGTTCTACACAGAAATCCAGGATTAGATAGGTTAATACAGGACAGGAAAGTGGAGTTAAGCTCACAATGAGAACAGCCAAGGAGTGATTGAGCAGACTGGATGGGCTAAATGCTCCATTTGTGTAGCTCAAGCAAAGTCTGCCACCAGTCTCCTATCCCACATTGGGTCGATTTCTCCCATTCCTCCTGCCCCTTCCTATTGCTCCTTCCTACTCTTAAGAAAGCACTGTTCCTGCAGCTCTTGTCCTTGTACATCCTCCGCCTTCTTTTCACCCCGCTACTTGTCCTTTTGTCTTCAGCTGTATAAGCCCCATATTCTGAAATTATATCCCTAAACCCTTCCACCTCCCTCTTCCTGTCTTAAGACTCTCTGTTTGGCTTTCTTGCAAAGTTGACATTTCTCAGAATTTATCTGGATTGCAAACATAAAGTGGCGAGTGTTTGACCTATCTTGCCACCTCCTGAGATCCCCCTGCCTCACAGAAGCCAGCCTTCATTAGGAAACATTGGAAGGCATTGAATATCGCAAAGACCCTGACAACGTACTGACAGTGCTCCTGAACCAGCCATGTCCCTAGCCAAGTTGTTCCAGTACAATTACAACACTGACACAGCTTACATTAACACTGCAAAGAAGTTACTGTGAAAATCCCCGAGTTGCCACACTCTGGCACCTGTTCGGGTTACACTGAGGGAGAATTTAGCACGGCCAATGCACCCTAACCACCACGTCTTTTGGACTGTGGGAGGAAACTGGAGTACCTGGAGGAAACCCACACAGACGTGGGGAGAATGTGCAGACTCCACACACACACACACACACACACACACACACACACACACACACTGACCCAAACCGGGAATCGAACCCGGGTCCCTGGCGCTGTGAGGCAGCAGTGCCAACTGGTGTCTGTTCACCATCCACACGGCACAAGGCAGGAGTGTGATGGAATACTTCCCTTAGCCCAGACGAGCCAAAACCAAGTATTCCACTTGATCAGCGCTCCATCCAATACCTTGAAGTGTGCATGCCCTCCACTGCCGCCACACAACGGCAGCCGTGTACCATTTACAAGATGCACAGCAGCGACTTGCCAAGGCGCCTTCAACAGCACCTTCCAAACCTGCCACCTCTACCACCTAGAAGAACAAGAGGGGGTGGGGGTGCGGGGCAGCCGATACATGGGGAACACCATCCTGATTTGGATGGTCACGGTATTGATGGGTTTTTGATAGGAGAGGGGATTAAGGGTTATGGGGAGAGGGCGGGAAAGTGGAACTGAGCAGCGACAGATCAGCCATGATCTTATTGAATGGCGGGGCAGGCTCGAAGGGCTGGATGGCCTACTCCTGCTCCTATTTCTTATGTTCTTATGTTCTTATGTATTAGAACCATTCAGAGCAGAAAGAGGCCTTTTGGCCCATTGAGTCTGCACTGACACATTAGAAAATCTGAACTCCCACCTAATCCCATTGCTGGGTTCTGGAAGTCCCTCCCCAGCAGCACTGTGGCTGTACCCATCCCATGCAGACTGCTAGGGGTGGCCAGCCAATGCTGGCCTAGCCAGCAAAGGCCATCCCCCATGGAAAAATTTTTAAAAAAATCTTTTTGACGGGAGAACTGTTCCTTGTGGAAGAAACTGGGGATCTGTAGGTGGGATTGTTTGCTGCACAGCATCATGACTGTTCTAATGAATGTTTGTAAACATTCCTAAATCACCATCGTGGTTTTTATTTTACATACCCTTTACAAAAGGGAAAATCACGCACAGTTTTCAAAAATAAATTCTTAGGACTTTCTAATTTGACGATATACAAAGAACAAAGAACAACACAGCACGGGAAACAGGCCTTTCGGCCCAACGAGCCCGCGCCGCCGTCCCATTGTCTCAGTGACCTATTCATGATTTCAGTCTACGCCTAATGTGCGAGGATCAGGGAGGTCCAATATAGGGACAATTTGTTACCCAATCAATCAGCCTAAAAGCGCATCTTTGGGATGTGGGAGGAAACTGGAGCACCCGGAGGAAACCCACGCAACCACGGGGAGAACGCGCAAACTCCCACAGACACAGGCCCAAATCCATGTGTCCGCACAGCAACAGAGATAGTCTCTGAGCTGTCATGTTGCCCTCGAGATGGTCCAGTTTAAGCACACTAACGACGTGAAGCAATAGGCAACTCCCGAAGCAACATCCAAGAGCAGCCCACTCAACCTGCCGCATGCATGCCCCTTGCTGGTCAACAAGGTGGACTTAAATGCCTGTGGAGACAAAAAATTCATTATTAAACAGGCAAAGACTGTAACATCCCTGAGGCAAAAACGGAATCCCAAGCCTACAATGTTTAGTAAGGCCTGCTATATCCCCCTATATGTGGACCGCTCATGTGGCTGTCTAAGTGACTCTTAAACAACCCTAGCGTGCCTGCTTCCACCACCTTACTCGGCAGTGCATTCCACACCCCCACTACCCTTTGCGTGAAAAACTGCCCTCTAATATTTGTGTTATACCTAGCCCCCCTCACCCTAAGCCCGTGACCCCTCGTTCTATCCATTTCTAATAGCGGAAAAAGCTTACCACCATTTACTCTATCTATCCCCTTCATAATCTTATAAACCTCTATTAGATCCCCCCTCAGCTGACGTCTCTCAAGGGAAAACAGCCCAAGTTTGTTCAATCTTTCCTCGTAAGATATGTGGAGTTACTGGTCTTTAATATTAAATATTTGATTTGTCATTGTTACATGTATTGGGATATAGTGAAAAGTATTGTTTTTCACGTGCTATATAGACAAAGCATACCATTCATAGAGAAGGAAAGGAGAGAGTGCAGAATGTAGTGTTACAGTCACAGCTAGGGTGTAGAGAAAGATCAACTTAGTGCAAGGTAGGTCCATTTTAACAGCAGGGAAGAAGCTGTTTCATAATATAAAATCAACCTCTTCATAATGGTTAAGAATGGGTTATCTACTTGTTTCTCCTCTGTGAAGGGCCATTTGAGATTTTGTGCATTTAAGGTGCTACATCAGTGCACCTTGATGCTGAATTTCCAGTTGTATGGAATCCTTATAGTGTCGAAGGAGGCCATTTGGCCTATTGAGTCTGCACTGACCATGATCCCACCCAGGCCCGCAACCCCATGCATTTACTCTAGCTAGTCCCTCTGACACTAAAGGGCAATTTAGCATGGCCAAACCACCTAACCTGCACATCTTTGGAATGTGGGAGGAAACTGGAGCACCTGGAGGAAACCCATGCAGACACGGAGTATGTGCAAACTCCGCACAAACAGTGACCCGAGGCCGGAATTGAACCCGGGTTCCTGGCATTGCAAACCGCCAGCTGTGAGGTAGCAGTGCTAACCACCGTGCCGCCCCCGTTGGGTTACTGCCTGATGCTACGCTTCAGTGTTTCGAAGCACGTTTGCACTTTCCGTGGCACATTTGCCCCCAGAAATAGGGATTCAGTTTCGTGCGAGGCCGTCGTGTGACTCGTGGTTGTTTTGGGTGAGGAAGAAAGGAAGTTCCTGGTCTTGAAGAGCTCCAATGTGCAACTGCTGAAGTTTGTGTTTTTATCTCTCTCTCTCTTGAATTCCCCAAGCGCATTCAAAATCTCTGAAAAACAAGTCCAAGTTTTGCACAAACAGCATTTCATGACTCCAATTTTCTCATTACATCACAATTACTCCTGGAACGGTTTCCAAAACCCGCCCTAGACAGGAAGCAGCAAGGGCTGCTCCTGGTTCTAATTACACTTGCATTACATTTTAGTTTGGCTTGAAACTTAACTAGTGTGAGAGTCAGGCACTGTTCCTCCACACTGCCACCACCCTATGGGAGAAAATGAGGCTTTTCGGCTGTCAGTTTGTGCAAATGTTTCATTCTTTTATTCTGGTGTAGCCTTCTTCAGTGGGAACTTCTGCAGTGTTAATTCTTGATTTATTATTGTCACATGTATTGGGATACAGTGAAAAGTATTGTTTCTTGCATGCTGTACAGACAAAGCATACTGTTCATAGAGAAGGAAAGGAGAGAGTGCAGAATGTAGTGTTACAGTCACAGCTAGGGTGTAGAGAAAGATCAACTTAACGCGAGACAGGTCCATTCAAAAGTCTGACAGCAGCAGGGAAGAAGCTGTTCTTGAGTCGGTTGGTACGTGACCTCAGACTTGTGATTCTTCCTCTATTGGCTATATGGTCCAGCATCAGTGGTGCTTATTAAAGAAGGAACCCACGCCTACGGATGTTGCCCTCTAACTCTCCTGTTGTTTAAAGAGCTTCTTGCGATCTTGGGAAAGCATTACACTGCCATTGAAACACTCTCAAATTGCCTTCGCTGTTTTATAGCAGGGAACAGCTGATTTTGTGCAACAGTATGATCCCAGAATGATTAATGACTGTGTGTTTTGGTGACTTTGACTTAACGGGGACCAGTTGAACTCTGTTGCTCATTCAGGGACAGCTGTCTACCTGAGAGAGCGGGCAGAGCCTGTCCAAAAACTGACATCGCAGCCAGTGCAATCATTCTCCGAACCATCAGCCGACATCATGTTTACAAGTCTCTAAAGTGGAGCTGAACCTAAACATTCTGACATTGCGTTGTCACAATACTGTCAGTTCCTATAAACTCTACACCCTGAGCGCCCCTC
The DNA here is from genome assembly GCF_965287045.1 of Carcharhinus amblyrhynchos. Taxonomy (NCBI): domain Eukaryota; kingdom Metazoa; phylum Chordata; class Chondrichthyes; order Carcharhiniformes; family Carcharhinidae; genus Carcharhinus; species Carcharhinus amblyrhynchos. Next base: position 169,363 of record NW_027650024.1, on the reverse strand, counting down.
CTGTTTACACTTGGGTATCTGCCTTGGCTTCCACATTTTCAGTAAGGTCAGGACAAGTCCATAAGACATAGGAGCAGATTTAAGCCATTTGCCCATCAAGTCTGCTCCGCCATTCAATCATGGCTGATATTTTTCTCATCCCCATTCTCCTGCCTTTTCCTCATAACCCCCTGATCTCCTTATTAATCAAGAACCTATCTATCTCTGTCTTAAAGAGACTCAATGCCCTGGCCTCCACAGCCTTCTGCGGCAAAGAGTTCCACAGATTTAGCATTCTCTGGCTGAAGAAATTCCTCCTCATCTCTGTTTTAAAGGATCGTCTCTTTAGCCTGAGGTTGTGCCCTCTGGTTCTAGTTTTTCCTGCTAGTGGAAACATCCTCTCCACGTCCACCCTATCCAGGCCTCAGTAAGCTTCAATTAGATCCCCCTTCATCCTTCTAAACTCCAATGAGTACAGACCCAAGTTCAATTGACATTTAGTGTTGGCCGTAGATATATGGAAGGGGGGGGGTGGTTAGAATCTGCAGCTCAGGAACCTCCATCCAGTGTTAGCAATGTGCATCACCACCGGGTGATGCCCATATGAGGAGCATATGGCACACATGTAGCAGGCAATCTCCCATTCCTCTGGGGAGTTGAAGCTGGGACAGTGGGGGAGGGATAATTGGGTTGGGATCAATAGCTATGATTCAGCCACTTGGCTGAAAGTCCTGTATATTTAATATTTTCATTCCAAACTAATGTGTCAACATTTGCAGTGGCTCTGTAAACTTGATGCACCCTGTAACTATACACCCCTCCAGTGGTGGTGTTTCAGTGCCTTCACTGGGGCAGCGTTCTCCGCTTCCCTTCTAAATGTGGATAAAGTGAGATTATAACGAGAATACTATTAAAGTTCTAAGTTGTGAAGCACTGATTAGGGATGTACAGTGGGGAGGAGAATACAGAAATTAGTAATCTTTAGAAATGAAAGCACAGCAAAGATTGAATGAGTAAGATCAAGCCTGAGATGGCATGCAATAATTTGGATAAGTGAGAGGCTATTCACTTTGGAAGCAAAAACAAGGTGGCAGATTACTACCTGAATGGCTGTAAATTTGGGAGGTGGGACTGTGCAGCGGGACCTGGGTGCCTCAGCCACTGAAGGTAAGCATGCAGGTGGTAAAGAAGGCAAATGGTATGTTGGCCTTCATTGTGAGAGGTTTCAAGTACAGGAGTAGGGATGTGTTGTTGCAATTACACAGGGTCTTGGTGAGGCCACACCTAGGATATTGTGTGCGGCTTTGGCCTCCTTTTCTGAGGAAGGGTGCTCTTGCTCTCGAGGGAGTGCAGTGAAGGTTTGCCAGGCTGAATCCAGGGATGGCGGGACTGGTGTATGAGAGATCGACTAGGTTAGGGTTGTTTTTGCTGGAGTTCAGACGAATGAGGCGAGGGAATCTCATAGAGACTTACAAAATTCTAACAGGACCAGACAGGGTAAATGCAGGGAGGATGCCCCCCCCCCCCCCCCCAATGGTTGGGGGGATCCAGAACCAGGGGTCACAATCTGAGGATGTGGGGTAGACCATTTAGGACAGAAATGAGGAGACATTTCTTCACCCAAAGAGTGGTGAGCCTGTGGAATTCATTATCACAGGAAGTAGTTGATGCCAAAACATTGAATGTATTCAGGAGGCTGCTGGATGTAGCACTTAGGGCGAACGGGACCAAAGGTTATGGGGAGAAAGCCAGATTAGGCAATTGAGTTGGACGATCAGCCACGATCATGATGAATGGCGGAACAGGCTCGAAGGGCCAAATGGCCTTCTCCTATCTTCTGTTAGGATCTTGTTTGTCTCTTTTGTGGGCACTTTGAATTGGATTTTGAATTTGGTTTTTGGATCCAGCAAGGGATGGATTTGGGTTTGTCTGCTCCATTCTGGGCAATGGCTTCTAAGGATGGAGTCTTGCTCTGTTGCTCTCTTCCCTCCCCCAGCGCCCCATCGTGTCAAGTTCTTTTCCAAGTTGGAAGTGTAAATTGCAGTGTGGGCTGAGGATGGGAGTGCAGCCAGTGTAAGATGGCTGGCCGTTCCAATTAAATCATATTGCAGACAGGGCTGGCTAAAGTTTTCCATACGGCTGGAGTCGAAAGTAACTGGATGTCTGTCCTTAACTCGATAGGGCTTTCCTTCCTGCAGTCTTTTAAAACCTGGGTGTGGAAGAGTGTGGAGTGGACCACAGATGGGTCATAGAACTATAGAACCTTACAGTGCAGAAGGCGGCCATTTGGACCATCGAGTCTGCACCGACCACTGTCCCACTCGGGCCCTATCCCCGTAACTGTTTACCCTAGCTAGTCCCGCGACACTAATTTAGCATGCCCAATCCACCTGATGCACATCTTTTGGACTGTGGGAGAAAACCGGAGCACCCGGACGAAACCCACACAGATAACATAAGAAATAGGAGCAGGAGTAGGCCATCTAGCCTCTCGAGCCTGCCCCACCATTCAATAAGATCATGGCTGATCTGTCATGGCTCAGTTCCACATTCCCGCCCTCTCCCCATAACCCTTAATCCCCTTGCCTATCAAAAACCTGTCAACCCGCGTCTTAAAAATATTGAGCGAGGCAGCCTCCACCACTTCAACAGGCAGAGAATTCCAGAGATTCACCACCCTTTGAGTGAAGAAGTTCCTCCTCAACTCCGTTCTAAAAAACCCCCCCTCCCTTATCTTGAGGCTGTGCCCCCTAGTCCTACTGTCCTTACTGAGCGGGAAGAGCCTCTCCACCTCTAATCTATCCATCCCATTCAACATCTTATACGTCTCAGTGAGATCTCCCCTCATTCTTCTAAACTCTAACGAGTACAAGCCTAGTTTATTCAGCCTCTCCTCATAGTTCAACCCCCTCAACTCCGGAATCAGCCTAGTAAACCTCCTCTGCACTCCCTCCAAGGCCAAAATATCCTTGCGTAAGTGCGGCGACCAAAACTGCACACAGTACTCCAGCTGCGGCCTCACCAGTGCCCTATACAGCTGCAGCAAGACCTCCCTACTTTTATATTCAATCCCCCTCGCTATGAAGGCCAGCATCCCATTCGCCTTCCTGACCACCTGCTGCACCTGCAGGCTGGGTTTTTGCGACTCATGCACAAGGACCCCAAGGTCCCTCTGCACCGTCACATGCTGCAGTTTTTCGCCCCGTAAGTAATAGTCCTTCCTACCATTATTCCTACCAAAGTGGACAACCTCACACTTGCCAACGTTAAATTCCATTTGCCAGTTCCTGGCCCATTCGCCCAGCCTATCTAGATCCTTCTGCAGACTCTCCACACCCTCCGCACAATTTGCCGTTCCACCAATCTTGGTGGAACGCACTGCCTAGAAGTGCGTGGAGGCTTGGTGATATGGGGAGAACGTGCAAACTTCCCAAAGACAATGAGCCAAGCCGGGAATCGGTCCCTGGGACTAAGAGGCAGCAGTGCTAATCACTGTGCTACCACACTGCCCAGCAATTATCACTTAAGTGCTGGCTGTAAGAAGGGAATTGGAGCATCTAAGTCCTTTTTTTAACCCCCGCAGTTGGAATTTTAAACTTTTTAAAAAAATTTGAGTCAAATAATCACTTGAATGCTGGCTTTAAGAGCGGAATTAGAGCAACTATAGTCCTTTTTTCCCAAGCCGGGAATTGAACCCGACGCTGCGAGACAGCAGTGCTGCGTGCTGCCCTAAGCTGTGCTTGTAAATTATTTTTTTTCTTTTGCCCTTCTGATGAAATCAGATGTGTCCTGATTCACACAACTGCTACAGCACACAAGGAGGCCATTCAGCCTGCCTTGTCCGCACCGGCTCTCCAAACAAGCATTATGACTTAGTTCCATTCCCCATAACTCCTGCACGTTGTTTCTATTCAACAATCAGCTGATTTCCTTTCGAATGCCTCGATTGAACCTGCCTCCACACACTTCTAGGCAGTGCGTTCCAGACCCCGACCGCTCGTTCTGTGAAAATGATTTTTCTCATGTCGCATTTTGCTTCTTTTGCAAATCACTTTTAAATCTGCATCCCTCGCGTTTTGATCCTTCTGCGAGTTTCTTCCTATGTACCTTGTCCAATCCCCCTCGTGATTTTAAACACTTCTATCATTTCTCCTCGTAGCTTTCCTCTTCCCAAGAAGTCGTCCCAGTCTCTGTGATCTGTCCTCCTGACTGAAGGTTTCTCATCCTTGGGGACCATTCTTGTAAACCTCTTCTGCACTCTCCAATGCATTTACCTCCTCCTATAGTGGTGTGTTGAACTGTTCTCCTTGGACAGAAGAAAACTAAGGGGAGACTTGATAGAGATACTCAGAATCACAAAGGGATCAACAGGGTATAGGGCAAAACTGTTCCCATTTGGGATCAACAACATGAGGGTACAGATTTAAGGACCTTGCGATGGCCCTCATGGTATTATCACTAGACTATTAACCCAGAAATTCAGCTAATGTTCTAGGGGACTCGGGTTCTATTCCTGCCATGGCAGATGGTGGAATTTGAATTCAATACAAATAATATCAAGAATTAAGAGTCTACTGATGACCCGTTGTTGGAAAAACCCAAGTGGTTTCCTTCAGGGAAGGAAATCTGCCATCTTTACACCAGCCTGGTCTACATGTGACTCCAGAGCCACAGCAATGTGGTTGACTCTCAACTGAAGTGGCTCAGCTCAAGGGCAACTAGGGTTGGGTAGTAATAAACACTGGCCCAGCCAATGATGTCCAAGTCCCATGAATGAATAAAACAAAAGTTATTTGCAATAACTTCTCTCACAACGAGGGGATCAAAACTGGAGTGCGCGACCTGGAAGTGTGGTGGGGGCAGGTTCAATCGAAGCACATTAATCATCGTCTAATGCCCTCTTGGGTGCTGAGGCATGGGGGGAAAAACGTGGGAATGGCACTGAGTTACAACACTCACCTGGAGGGAGAGCCAGCACAAAAACCAATGGGCCTACTGGCTATCTCCAGCCCCATAACAATCCTGTGATCCTGCAATGAGCAGTGGGAAATACGGAATTTTCCTTTCTGCAGCTTCCCACCCGCCCCCCCCTCGTGGAGTCTTCATGTTCTCCCCATGTCTGCGTGGATTTCCTCTGGGTGCTCCAGTTTCCTCCCACACTCCAAAGATGTGCAGGTTAGGTGTATTAGCCTTGCCAAATTATCCCTAGTAGCAGGGTAAATGTGTGGGGATACAGGAAGAGGGATTGTAGTCTGTACAGACCCAATGGGCCAAATAGCCTCCTCCTGTACTGTAGGGATTCTATGATGATGATTTTGTGACTGGGGGATTTTCACAATAACCTCATTGAAATATTAATGTAAGCCTGCTTGTGACTAATAAATAAACTTTCAATCAAATTGGGGGGCTCCACTGAATAATTTGTGTGTGTGTTCCACCTCTCTCTGCCTCCCACCAAACCATTGGGAGAATTTTTTCTTCATTCGCTGGCTGGCCAGCACTTATTGCCTGTCCCTAGTTGCCCTTGGAGGGTAGTTTGAGAGTCAGCTACATTGCTCTGGAGTCACATGTAGGCCAGACTGGGTTAGGACAACAGATTTCCTTTCCTAAAGGGACATTAGTGAACTGGATGGGTTTTTCTGACAATTGACAATGGTTCATTCTTAATTCCAGAGTTTATTTTTATTGAATTCAAATTCTGCCATCTGCAGTGGGCAGGGATTCGAACCCGGATTCCCCCAGAACATTAGCTGAGTTTCTGGATGAATAGTTTTGCGAAAATGCTACTATGCCATCACCTCTCCCTTAGAAGCCTAGGGATTCCTGTTGTGTAGGGGGAGGCCATTCAGCCCATTGGATAACAGTTCAGCAGTAATACCACTTAGAGAGCGAGCCAGCGCAAGACCTGATGGGCCCAATGGCTGTCTTCAGCCCCATAACAAATCTGTGATCCTGCAGTGGGGAAACCTGGAATTTAATTTTCCCTTCCTCAGCCATCCCCTGCTGCTGCCGTCTCCCACCCCATTTCATCCCCTCCAGGGAGAGTGCTGGAGGCAAAAACATGCTGGAAACCTCAGGTTGACAGGACTGAGACTGCAACATTTTGTGGTCTGTCCCTTGTTGAACCATGCAACAGCTGCTAGTGGATGGCCTGAGTTTCATTTATTATTCTTGCTACTTCTTGGTGAGCAATACGTTTTCACTCCCTCAGGCTGTTGCTGTTTAGTTACTGACTGACCTGTTTGTCTGTTTTCCTTTTTGTTTTTTTTTGCTCCTTCTGCATCTACCAGATGTCCCTGGTGGATTTGGGGAAGAGGCTGTTGGAGGCAGCTCGGAAAGGACAGGACGATGAAGTGCGAACACTAATGGCAAATGGCGCTCCCTTCACCACGGATTGGGTACGTGGATTTGGTAATTGGGGAGACCTGTCTACAGGAAAAAGAACTGTGTTTAAAACGGGGAGTTCAGCATTAAGGCGAGGTCCGCCCACAGGAAGCATCCAAAGGGAAATTGGTGCCTTGTAACCTCAAGACCACAACAGTCTGGCTGCAGACTCGGAATATTCCAGAAGTCTGGGAACCACATGGATAGCAGCGGTGGGCGTCAAGGGGATGCCTATAGTTTGGAAGGAGATGTGGATGCAATCGGGAAGACTGGGATGTGACAGTGTCCTTCTGGACAAATACATGAATAGGTTGGGAATAGAGGGATATAGTCCCTGGAAGGGTGGGGGGTTTTAGTTCACACGGGCAGTGTGGTCGATGCAGGCTTGGAGGGCCAAGGGGCCTGTTCTTGTGCTGTAATTTTCTTTGTTCTACATCAGGCTCATTGGAAATAAACTGGGAGGACGTGGATGAGGGTGTGAACAGGGAGCTCTTGGATATCTTGGTTAAAAGAAAGGTGGTTAACAGACAAGGAGGGGTAGTGATAGCAATGGCAGTGTTCCCAAAGGGCAGGTGAAGCTATAGTGCCAAAGCCTCAGTTGTAATCGCTGGAAAGGGTTTAATTTCCCTGATGTAGACTGGGGCTTCAGTCAGTCTGAGGAGTTAATTGTTCTCAACAACCTCCTAAAAACACAGAATACCTACAGTGTAGAAGGAGGCCATTAGGCCCATTGAGTCTGCACTGACAACAATTCCACCCAAGCCCTATATTTATCCTCAGAGTCCGAAGATGTGCAGGTTAGGTGAATTGGTCATGCATAGTTTGGAGGGAGTAGCTACGTATTTACCCTGCTGATTTTTGTAGACTGGCTCCAGAAAAAATGAAAAGTGGCAGTGTGTTGTTAAAACCCCAACATGTCCTGCAGGAAATCTGCTACAGTGGCCTACACGAGCCCGCTCCAGTCTCCCACCTCGTGCCTGGCTATAAGAAATGGGCACAGGAGGTAGCCCATTCGTTCTGTGGAGACTGTCCAGCAATCCAAGCCGGGCTTGACTGTCTGTTGCCATTTTCCTGCCCGCTCTCCATTTCCCATGATTCCCTGAGAGACCAAAAGCCTGTCTACTGCAGTCTTCAATGTATTTGACGATGAACCATCCACGGCCCTATTGATTGGGTAGAGAATTCCCAAGATTTACAACCTTTTGTTTCCCTTAAATGATAACTCTCTTACCCTGAGTTTGTGCCCTTGTGTTCTAAATTCTGCATACATGAGAAACCTCTACTCTCTCATGCCCTTTTGACATACTGCACACTTCAATTAAGGCACCTCTGCTTTCTAAACTCCAGACAATATAAGGGTTACCCAGCTTCTCAACATAGGATAGCCCTCTTGTCCCAGGGATCAATCCAGCGAACCCTCACTGAACCACCTCCAATCTATCCTTCCTCGGTATAGAGCCCAAATTGTGCATGGTGTTCCAGGTGTGTCCTTGTACAGTTGTAGCAAAGCTTATTCTTACACAGCAATCCCCTTGCACTAAAAGCAAACATACCAGTCGCTTGGTGCATCTGCTTGCTCCCTTTCCCCAAGTAAAGTTTATTTATTAATCACAGCCTTACTTATGATTAAGTTACTGTGAAATTCCAGAAATTGTCTGCCCTTTGTACGAGTACGCCCATGTCTGTCTGAAAATTAACGTTTACAAATTACATGCCTTCGTTAAAAAAAATTAATATTCTGCTGCTCTGTCCCTGCTACCAAATTAAATAACCTGGCATTTTCCCTCATTATACTCTCATTTGTCCCTTTGTTACCCATTCAGAGCCTGTCACATCTCTTTGTGGTCTGTCTGCCTGTCTCTCTGTGTCGTCCTCCACGGTTCACCTTCGCCACCTCACTTTGTGCTGTCAGCAGACTTTAGGTACATCGCTCTTGGTCCCTTTGTCTGAGTCATTAATGCAGATTGGAGATAGCTGATCCTTGCGGTACTGCCCCAGTTACAACCTGCCAACGCGAAAATGCTCTCTATCCCCAAAGCCTTCAGGACAGACACAATTGGGAAATAAACAGGGTCTTACCAGCGTTATCCACATCCTAACAAAGAATTCAGCCAGGAGGCCACGTGTTGCTGTGCTGTCTCCTGATGGTCATCCTATAATGGTCACTGCCTTAGGTTTCTGCATGAAGAATGACTGGGTTGTTGTGAGCTGCTTCCCAGCAAGCCCTGACATGTAGAAGGGGCTTGTTTTAAACTCAGCAACTCTCATGGGATGGCGCAGTGGGTTAGCACTGCTGCCTCACAGTGCCACAGACCTGCGTTCGATTTCCAGTTTGTGTCACTATCTGTGCGTTCTCCACATGTCTGTGTGGGTTTTCTCTGGGTGCTCAGGTTTCCTCCCTCAGTCCAAAGATGTGTGGGTTCAGGGGATTGGCCATGCTAAATTGCTCCTTAGTATCCAAAGATGTGCAGGTTAGGGGGATTGGCCATGCTAAATTGCCCCTTAGTGTCGGGGGGGGGTGGGTAGCAGGGTAAGTGCATGTGGTTATGGGGATAGGGTCTGGGTGGAATTATGGTTGGTGCAGGTTCAGTGGGCCGAATGGCTGCATTTGAATGGGCCAGTGGGCTGATGAATGGCAGATGGAGTTTAATTTAGATAAATGCAAGGTGATGCATTTTGTTAGATCGAACCAGGGCAGGACTTACTCAGTTACTGGTAGGGTGTTGGGGAGAAATACAGAACAAAGAGATCTAGGGGTACATATTCATAGCTCCTTGAAAGTGGAGTCACAGGTGGACAGAGTGGTGAAGAAGGCATTCGGCATGCTTGGTTTCGTTGGTCAGAACATTGAATACAGGAGTTGGAACATCTTTGTTGAAGTTGTACAAGACATTGGCAAGGCCACACTTGGAATACTGTGTACAGTTCTGGTCACCCTATTAAAGGATATTATTCAACTAAAAAGAGTGCAGAAAAGATATACTAGGATGCTACTGGGACTTGATGGATTGAGTTATAAGGAGAGGCTGGATAGACTGGGGCTTTTTTCTCTGGAGCATAGGAGGCTGAGGGGTGATCTTAGAGATCTATAAAATAATGAGGGGCACAGATCAGCTAGTCAATATCTTTTCCCAAAGGTAGGGAGCCTAAAACTAGAGGGCATAGGTTTAAGGTGAGAGGGGAGAGACACGAAAGTGTCCAGAGGGGCAATTTTTTCACTCGGGGTTGTGAATGTCAGGAATGAGCTGCCAGAGGTGGTGGTAGAGGCGGGTACAATCTTGTGAATTAAAAAGCGTTTGGAGAGTGACATGAGTAATATGGGTATAGAGGGATATGGGCCAAATGCAGGCAATTGGGATTAGCTTTGGGGTTTTAAAAAGGGCAGCATGGACAAGTTGGGCTGAAGGGCCTGTTTCCATGCTGTATGACTCTATTCTGCACTGTAAGGATTCTATGATTCACGTAGCAAAGTATTCCTGTTAATCTAGTCTAACAACTACTGTTTCAAGCACACGTACCACCAGTCTGCACCATTTATCTCTGGGGCGTGTCTTCGCTGAAATGAAATTTGATGTGTCCTTCTCCTCTTCCTCAGCTCGGCACATCTCCTCTTCACCTTGCAGCCCAGTATGGCCATTACTCGACCGCAGAAGTCCTCCTCCGGGCCGGAGTCAGCCGGGACGCTCGAACCAAAGTCGACAGGACGCCACTGCACATGGCAGCAGCCGAGGGCCATGCCAGCATTGTGGAGCTGTTGATCAGGGTAATCTCCCTGGGAAAAGCCTGTCCACAAGAAGCCCCCTCCTTTCCTTTTCAAACAAAAAAAATATAGCACCGCGGTGTGTCCCTCAAACCATAGCTGTTGGCATTGCACAAGCGGGTCAGTTGGCATCAGTCTGCTCCTTCGCTGCTCGTAATTCTCAGCTTCGAGTACAGGCACCAGTCTGTCTTTCTCAGATCCAAACTGGGCAATTTCTCACGGGGTAGCTGAGGGAGCAGGGATGCTAAATCTATCTGCAAAAAAACAATGTTGGGGGGAACACCCAGCAGGCTACAGAGGGTACAGAAGGGGCTTACCAGGATGTTGCCTGGTCTGGAGAGTATTAACTACGAGGAGAGGTTGGAGAAACTCGGTTTGTTCTCATTGGGACGCCGGAGGTTGAGGGGGGTTACCTGTCAGAGGTTTACAAGATTGAGGGGCATGGCCAGAGTGGATCGTCAGATGCTCTCTCTTAGGGTAGAAAAGTCAAGTACTCGGGGACATGGGTTTAAGGTGTGTGGGGAAAAGTTTAGGGGAGATGTGCGAGGCAAGTTTTTGGGGGGGGCGGTGGGGGTTTGGTATTCAAATGTCAGTATCTTGGAATCTTAGAATCCTACAGTGCAGAAGGAGCCCATTCGGCCCATCGAGTCCACGCCAACTCTCTGACAGAGCATCTTAGCCGGGGCTTATCCTTGTAACCCCATGTATTTGTGGCTGATCCCTCTAACCCATACATCTTTGGACACTAAGGAGCAATTTAGCATGGCCAATCAATCTAACCTGTACGTGGTGGCACAGTGTTAGCACTGCTACCTCACAGCGCCAGAGACCTGGGTTCGATTCCTGGCTCGGGTCACTGTCTCTGTGGAGTTTGCACGTTCTCCCCCATGTCTGGGTGGGTTTTCTTCGGGTGCTCTGGTTTCCTCCCACAGTCTGAAAGATGTGCTGGTTAGGTGCATTGGCCGTGCTAAATTCTCCCTCAGTGTACCCAAAAAGGTGCTGGAGTGTGGCCACCAGGGGATTTTCACAGTAACTTCACTGCAGTGTTAATGTAAGCCTTACTTGTGACTAATAAACTTTATCTTTGGACACTAAGGGGCAATTTAGCATGGCCAATCCACCTAACCTACACATCTTAGGGCTGTGGGAGGAAACTGGAGCAGCTGGAGAAAACCGGAGCAGCTGGAGAAAACCCAAGCAAACATGGGGAGAAGGTGCAGACTCCGCACAGGCAGTGACCCAAGGTTGCAATTGAATCTGGGTTCCCTGATGCTGTGAGGCAGGAGTACTAATCCCACTGTGCCTCCTGTAGACATGGAGAAACTATTCCCACTGGTGGGCAGAATCCCGAGCATGATAAGATTAGAGGCAAGCTGTTCAGAAGTGAAATCAGGAAGCACTTTGTCACAGGTAAAGGTGTAAACCTGCAACTCACTTTCCCAGAAGGATGTGGATCTAGGGAACTAAAATGGTTGCGTCCGAGGTGGATGGACTTTATATATAGGGCTATTAAAGTAAGGTGGGTAAACAGTCATGGGTGGCCAAAGTGAATGGTGGGGCAGGCTCAGGAGCCTCCCTCTGTCACCAGCTGTCATTTCTGTGTGCCTCCCGTATGTGAATGCAGGCTGCCTCGCTGATGTGACTGTAAAAACGCCTGTTTTCTTCCCTCCCCACCCAGAACAATGCAGATATAAACGCAAAGGACATGCTGAAGATGACAGCTCTACACTGGGCGGTGGAGCACGATCACCGCGAGGTGGTGGAGATCTTGTTAAAGTACGGAGCAGACGTTCACGCTTTGAGCAAGTTCGACAAAAACGCCTTTGACATTGCCCTGGACAAGCACAACCCTGAGCTGGTGGAAATATTGCAGGTACGTGGAGAGAGGTTCCAGTGACCAACATGTGGGTGTGTTTCTGTCACCTAGCGAAGCTTTGTTCCCGTTTACTGAAAGGGTTCGGGAGAGACATGGATTCATAGAGTCCCTACGGTTCAAAAAGAGACCATTCGGCCCATAGAGCCTGCACCGACGACGCTCCCTCTCAAGCCCCATCCCCATAATCCCTGCTAATCCCACCTGCCACTAAGTAGCAATTTAGCATGGCCAATCTGCCTAACCTGCATATCTTTGGACACTTCAGGGCAATTTAGCATGGCCAATCCACCTAAACTACACATCTTTCGACATTAAGGGGCAATTTAGCACTGTAGGGATTCTGTGGTTCAATGCACCTAACCGAAGGAAACCCACGCAGACACGGAGAGAACGTGCAGACTCTGCACAGACAGTCACCCAAGGCCAGAATTGAATCTGGGTCTCTGGCGCTGAGAGGTAGCAGTGCTAACCCGCTGAGTAAAGAGTGGGACGGTGTGAAATTTGGGTTCAGCGTATAGTTTTTGGGGTCAGAAGAGGAGGGAAAATGTTGCATTTTTACAGTGCCTTTCAGAGCCTCGAGATGCTCAGAAGCGTAACGTGTAAAACATCAGCCATTGCTCTGTCGGGGTGGCGATTGGAGCACCATATACACCTCCATGCCCTGTGTTGGCCATGTAGAAAATCTCGTTTGCTGTCGAGCTGAGCTGAGGAACCAAGGTTCACTTTGACACCTGTGTGGTCAAAACAAAAAAGCCTGGTCGCGCTCACTGATGAGCCGAATTCAGGAAGAGTGGGCTAGGTACTTCAGCGAATTGAGGGGAGGGGAGGGCGTTACCTGTGGCCACAGAGCTGTACCCTAGAAAGAAGCGGAGAAAACTGGAGGGGAAATAAATGGCTACTTGACATGGAAGGCTGGTCTTCAGTACTCAGTTCTGTGTAATAGATATCAGCACCTTCTACACTTATTAGCTCCTTGTGTTACTCGTGGTGGGTTGGTGGAAATGTTATCCAGGTAGAATACACAGAAGATGGGGATGCCAAGGAGATTTCTGAAATTCATTGCGCCTAGTGTGTATAGCCTGCGACCAAATTACATTAGCATTTAGGGCAGTACAACACAGGAACAGGCCCTTCGGCCCACAATGTTGTAGAATCCCTACAGTGCAGAAGGAGGCCATTTGCCCTATCAAGCCTGCACCAACAACAATCCCACTCAGACTCAATCACCATAATCCCATGCATTTACCCTGCTAATCCCCCCCACACTAAGAGGCAATTTAGCATGGCCAATCCACCTAACCTACACATCTTTGGGGTGCTATTGTATTCTGCAGAATCCTATCCCCATAATCCATTTGGGTGCCATGGCGGTTAGCACTGTTGCCTCACAACACCAGGGAACCTGGATCGATCTCCTGGATTGGGTCACTGCCTGTGTGGAGTCTGCATAGGGTTCCTCCCATGGTTTGAAAGACGCGCTGGTTAGGGTGGATTGGCCATGCTTAATTGCCCCTTAGTGTCAGGGAGACTAGCTCGGGTAAATATATGTGGTTATGGGCCTTGGTGTGATTGTGGTCTGTGCAGACGTGATGGGCCGAGTGGCCTCCTTCTGCACTGTAGGGATTCTGTGACTCTATAACCCCATGCATTTACCCAAGCTAGGCCCCTGCTCATGAAGGGGCAATTTAGCATGACCAACCCACCTAACCTGCAGGAGGAAACCCACACAGACACAGGGAGAATGTACAAACCCCACACAGACAGTGAACCAAGCCGGGAATCAAACCCGTGTCCCTGGCCCTGTGAGGCAGCAGTGCTAACCACCGTGTAGCCCTATGTACCTTCCTGCAAGATTACCCAACGATTTACCAGAATGCAATCTTAATCATCCCATTTGCACGTTCGTCCCAATCTCTGCGGGAATCAAATCGACTAGAATTCATTTAGAAGTAACCTTGTTTAGAATTAATCTGGGCAGTTAAGTTAATTTGAAAGATTTGTGGATTTTCCATTATCCGTCAGGGAGGCCCCTGCTATAATGCCAGCTAACTTGAGATGTTACACTGAAAATGCATTTGCAAAAGTTACTCTGTGAATTTTGTGGGCTCATGCTGCATCTCGACCATCCAACATAATAACTGAAGCATCATCTTAACATCTGCAGCCCAGCTGTGCACTCGCTAACGTCACCAACTACTGGGCCAAACCTGTAGACTTGGTAAGCCTCTTAACAACCATGTGGATTCAATGAAATATTACTCCGAGTGTTCGCTTCAACACTAAAGCATCTTGGGGCAGACACGGTGGCACAGTGGTTAGCACTGCTGCCTCACAGCGCCTGGGGCCCAGGTTCGATTCCTGGCTTGGGTCACTGTCCGTATGAAGTCTCCATATTCTCCTCCCGTGTCGCTGTGGGCTTCCTCTAGGTCCTCACAGCACGAGGTACCCTGGTTCAATTCCAAGGTTCGGGTCACTGTCTGTGTGGAGTCTGCACATTCTCCCCGTGTCTTCATGGGTTTCCTCCGGGTGCTCTGGTTTCCTCCTTCCCTGCCCCCAGCACACAAGTGGAAACATCTTCGTTCCCTCAAATCAATAAACTCGATTGGAATTTTGCCTCTCGGCTCCAGCGACCCAGGTTTGATACCCAGCTGGGGCAATGTACAGTGTTTGCATGTTCTCCCTCCCATGTCTGCGTGCGTTTCCTCCAGGTGCTCCGATTTCCCCCCTCAGTCTGAAAAACATGCTGGTTAGGTGCTAAACACTCCCTCAGTGTACCCGAACAGGCACCGGAGTGTGGCGACTAGGGGATTTTCACAGCAACTTCATTGTAGTGTTAATGTCACCATTACTTGTGACGCTAATAAATAAATGAACTTTAAAACTTTTGAAGTTCAGTTGCCACAAAAGGTTCTTGAGAAAAGTTGAATGAACTGGAGCCCTTTTCTCTAGAAAAGAGAGGATTTGAGGGATGACGAGACTGTTTGTGAGTGTCACAAATTGGCTTATGTTAACACTACAATGAAGTTACTGTGAAAATCCCCTAGTCGCCACACTCCGGTGCCCTGTTCAGGTACACTGAGGAAGAATTTAGCATGACCAATCTACCTAACCAGCACGTTCCCGGCTTGGGTCACTGTCAGTGCAGAGTCTACATGTTCTTCCTCCAGGTGCTCCGGTTTCCTCCCACAGTCTGAAAAATATGCGGGTTAGGTGCATTGTCCCCAAATGGGCGACTAGGGAATTTCATAGTAACTTTATTGAAGTGTTAATATAAGCCTTACTTGTGACTAATAAATAAGCTTTATCTTTTGGACTGGGAGGAAACCGGAGCACCTGGAGGAAGCCCATGCAGACATGGGGAGAATGTGCATGCTCTGTACAGACAGTGACCCCAGCTGGGAATCGAACTTGGGTCCCTGGCGCTGGGAGGCAAAATTCCAGTCGGGTTTATTGAGTTTTCTCTTGTGTTGGGGTGGACAGGGAGATAGAGCTTGGAGACATGAATATAAAAATACAATACTGCAGATGCTGGAAATCCAACATAAAAATGCTGGAAAAACTCAGCAAGTCTGGCAGCACCTGCGGGGAGAGAAACTATTTCAAGTCTGAATGACTCTCCTTCAATGTCAAAAATATACAATAGCTACTGATGAAGGCAGCAAGGAATTTGGGTTGAATTGGCTGCCATTACTCACCACGCTGATATTGAAGGCTAATACGCCCGAGAGGCCTGCCCATGTCTCTGGAACATAACCCCAGCTAGTGTGAGTGCGTGGAACAGGTTGTCAAGGATAGAGTACAAACTCTGTTCCAGCAGTATTGGAATTCTCAGTGTAAAGTTCTGGTCACCCTATTATAGAAAGGATATTATTAAACTAGAAGGAATGCAGAAGAGATTTACTAGAATGCTACCAGGGCTTGATGGCTTGAGTTATAAGGGGAGGTTGGATAGACTGGAGTATTTTTCTCTGGAGCATAGAGGCTGAGGGGTGACCTTATAGAGGTTTATAAAATAATGAGGGGCACAGGTCAGCTAGATAGTCGATATCTTTTCCCAAAGGTAGGGGAGTCTAAAACTAGAGGGCATAGGTTTAAGCTGAGAGTGGAGAGATACAGAAGTGTCCAGAGGGGTAATTGTTTTCACACAGTGAGTGGTTGGTGTCTGGAAGAAGCTGCCAGAAGTAGTAGTAGAGGCAGCTACAGTTTTGTCTTTTAAAAAGTGTTTAGACAGTTAAATGAATAAGATGGGTATAGAGGGATATGGGCCAAACGCGGGCAATTAGGAATAGCTTAGGGGTTTTTAAAAAGGGGGCAGCATGGACAAGTTGGGCTGAAGGGCCTGTTTCCCTCCTATAAATCTCAATGACTCTAGTTCATCTGGGTGAGAGAGACAAAATAATTGAAGGTGTTGTCCATATCTCACTGCCACTGGTTATGAGCTTGGTACGAAGAGAAAAGGAGGCAGTCCTGTCTTGATTAGTAATTCACTTTACAACATAAACCGTGCAGTTTGTATTAAACCTATGCAGTCTAAAATGGTTTCCATGGCCATTGCTGCGTGTTCACAGAATACGAGAGATATTACCCAAGAAAAAGAGCTGTGCTGGCCAGGCGTGCGTCTCCCCTCTGTGTGCCATCCCCACGTCTTCTGACATAGAGTTTTCCACTTGTGCGTGGTTAGTTTCCGGAGTTTCACTGCAGCTGGTCCCAAAACTCCCGCTCTCATCCTGTTGTTATCTCTTCTGAGATATATGCTGCCTTTTTGTTGGTTCAAATTTCCTCGCTTACTTCCTATCTTCCCGTCACTGGCCCTAGCCCAAGGTCCGAGGTCGAATTACTTCATTGCTCCCTGGCTAAATAAGGACTTTTGCCATACAGCATTTCCTTTGTAACTGAGTAGGTTCAAGCCAGCTTCGAGTTACTGCAGTGCAAGTAGAGTTCGCAGACTCCAGCTGCCCCTTTCCACTCACTGGCTGACCAAAGGGCTTCGAAAACCTGTTTATGACTGCAGATAATTGGAGGCAATGTTTAGAAATTGACCTGATCAAGGGGCTTCGATTAGGCAGACATTAATGAAGATGCAATTGGGGGTGGGGGCAAACAAAATTGAGGGTCATAAATGTGAGATGGAAGCAGTCCTGGGACTGACAAGACAATTGGTTTCTGAAAAGCCATGTGGCAAGTGGTATGTCGTTGAACAATTTTCCCAAAGGTATGATGTTATAAATGGGTGATTGGGTTGTGGACACTTGTTAATGTCCAGCCCTTCAGGTTTTCCTGTGCATCTGCTGGACAGCCCCAGCTGGTGGTGAGCCACTTGCCTGAAGGTGTTTGTCAGCCAGCAAGTCACTAAGAGATTAAACGACGCGGATATGCCAGGAGATGAGCCTAGTGCAGTGCTGGCATGTTTACTGTACTCCCATGCTCTGTAATTATCCATGCCTAAACTAGACACACTAAATCAATAGCACTGCCGCTCCTACTCCACTGTCCTATGAGGAGAGGTTGGAGAAACTCGGTTTGTTCTCACTGGAACGATGGAAGTTCTAGTTTCATCCACCGGTGGAAACAACTTCCCTGCGTCTATCTTATCTATTCCCTTCATAATCTTATATTTCTATAAGATCGCCCCTCATTCTTCTGAATTCCAATGAGTATAGCCCCAGTCTACTCAGTCTTTTCTCATAAGCCAACCCTCTCAACTCCGGAATCAACTTAGTGAATCTCCTCTGCACCCCCTCCAGTGCCAGTATATCCTTTCTCAAGTAAGGAGACCAGAACTCTACAGAGTTCTCCAGGTGTGGCCTCACCAGCACCTTATACAGCTGCAACATAACCTTGCTGTTTTTAAACTCCATCCCTGTAGCAATGAAGGACAAAACTCCATTTGCCGCCTTCATTACCCGCTGCACCTGCAAACCAACTCCTTGAGATTCCTGCACAAGGACACCCAGGTCCCTCTGCACAGCAGCACGCTGCAATTTCTTTACCATGTAAATAATCGTCTGTTTTGCTGTTATTCTATGATTCGCTTTGTGCCCTCCGCAGGAAGCCATGCAGAATCAAGTGAACACGAACCCAGAGAGGACGAATTCGGTCACTGTCGCCACACCACAGTTCATCATTGCACCGGCTGAGGTAATGAACCTTACCGGGCTGGTTTCTTCGACGTCTACCAAAACAACCTCAGGTGTGTACCGTGTAATCTGTGGGCTTTTTTTCCTTAAAAGGACTAATGAAGAAAGCTGCCACTACCGAATGGGGGGTAGCGGGGGCATCCACCGTGGGTTGACTACATTTTGTAACCTTTTTCCTGTAATTACTGCTGCTCGGTAGGACTGCCCTGTCTGCTCAGTTAGTCCAACTTGGTGCTGCTTGCTCAGTAGAGGAATTGATGCAGGTAACCCTATTAAGTACTAACCTTGCCAACCATCCCCTTGGACTTCGCCAGCCACTCCATTCCCATCTCTACCTGCATTTTTCTCCAGACTCGCCCATTTGCTTTTCAACAGGTGATCTTGCCAAGCGCTCGTGTGGTTGGTTTGATGTCGGGGTGAATTCCCCCACCCCGCACTGTTGCACCATGCACTCCTGCAGTCGGTACCAAGGATCCCAGCCAGCTGGTGAAGCGGAAACTAAAGCCCAGAGTTTTTCTTTACCGAGAGAGCTTCTGGACTTGTGCAGTCTCACAGCTCTCTCCCCTTAACCCAGTGTCCCAGCTTTCCCCTGTTTACACACACTTCTGAACACCAGTAGAACAATGTAAACTGATTAATTGGAGGGACACATCCTCTCTTTATATGCGCTCAAATACGGCTAATATCGTCATCCCTTTCTCCTAACTGTCACGTTAGCATCATAGAATCCCTACAGTGCAGAAGGAGATCGTTACGGCTCATCGAGTCTGCAATCTCACCTGTGCCATATCCCCATAATTCATTGGGGTGGCACAGTGGGTTAGCACTGCTGCCTCACAGCATCAGGGACCCGGGTTCGATTCCCGGTTCGTGTCACTGTTTGTGCAGAGTCTGCATGTTTTCCCTGTTGTCTGCGTGGGTTTCCTCTGGTTTCCTCCCACACTCTGAAAAATGTGCAGGTTAGGTGCATTGGCCGTGCTAAGTTGTCCCTTGGTGTCAGGGGGATTGGCCAAGGTAAAAGCATGGGGTTATGGACCTGGGTGGGATTGTAGTCGGTGCAGACTCGATGGACCGAATGGCCTCCTTCTGCACTGTAGGGATTCTATAACCTCGAGTATTTATCCTAATTAGGCTCCCGACACTAAGGGGCAATTTAGCATGGCCAATCCACCTAATCCACACATTTTTGGGCTGTGGGAGGAAACCGGAGCACTTGGAGGAAACCCCCGCAGACACAGGGAGAATGTGCAGTCTCCACACAGTGACCTGAGCCGGGAATCAAACCTGAGCCCCTGCCACTGTGAGGCAGCAGTGCTAAGCACTCTGCTACGGTGCCGCCTTGTAACTGACAAGACATTATCGTAAATTATATGAAGAGTAAAGCTCCCTCTACCTGTCCAATATACCAACAAATGTGATTTGTGTGGGGCAGGGTTGTACTCCCTTCCAAAGCCTGGCCACTTAGAATTATAGAATTGAATCATAGACTCCCAACAGTGCAGAAGGAGGCCATTCGTGCCATCGAGTCTGCACTGATAACAATCCCCCTCAGGCCCTGTCCCCATAACCCAATACTTTACCCTGCTAAACCCCCTGACGTTAAGGGGCAATTTGCCATATCCAGACCAGCTAACCCGCAAATCTTTGGATTGTGGGGGGAAACCCACACAGACATGGGGAGAACGTGCAAACTCCACACAGACAAGGGGTGGCACAGTGGTTAGCACTGCTGCCTCACAGCGCCAGGGACCCGGGCTCGATTCCCGGCTCAGGTCACTGTCTGCATGGAGTCTGCACCTTCTCCCCATGTATGCGTGGATTTCCTCTGGGTGCTCCTGTTCCCTCCCACCGTCCGAAAGATGTGCTGGTTAGGATGCGTTGGCCGTGCTAAATTGCCCCTTAGTGTCCCAAGATGTGTAGGTTAGGGGGATGTGCAGGGTAAGTACGTGTGATCATGGGGATAGAGTCTGGGAGAGATTGTTGGTGCAGGCTTGCTGAGCCGAATGGCCTCCTTCTGCCCTGTGACAGTCACCTAAGGCCGGAATTAAACTCAGGTCACTGGGGGCTGAGAAGCAGCAGTGCTAACCACTGTGCCGCCCTAGTTATATGGTCCACTTGCTGGCCCACTCGAAAGGTCCCAGATGTTGTGTAACACACACAAGAAATTCAATTTGGCTTCTGAAATGTTTGTCTGTGGTTCCATGCTACTCACTCAAGACGGCGTTGCTTGCACTGGCAGTCTCCTGGAGTGCTAATGCGGCTGTGCCTAGTACCACCCCAGCACAGTGCCCTTCCATCTGGAGCCCATCCATGTTTCTGTTTGCCCTCTTCCATCCTCATCACCGCAGATCCTCCTCCGCCAATGGGGCCGTCTCCTAGCTGGGCAGAGATGAAGATACCCAAGACACCCCCCCCCCCCCCCCCCATCATCCTTTGCAATGCTTCAGGAAGAGAGGAAGTGATGGGGGGAACTTCAAAAAGGCACAAAGAATGATTCCTTTAGCAGTAGCATTTGTATTCTTGTCGCTTGCCAATTATCACTTATCTTTGGAGCGTCATAAAGGTCTGACAGTGTTAACAGAATTGAAGAACATTTGCATGTTTATATTGGTTTGAATCCAGGTCACTGCACTGCGATTTCCACTGCAAAATGGCCTTGATTGGTTATGACTAAGTGTAAACGTGTAAGTTTGTACTCGCGAAAATGTGTGTGTGAAAGTGTATGTGTCCGCCTTGCTATTCGGAGAGGTCACTGGAACTCTTTACCCCACCCCTCCCCGCTGATGGTTGCAGTCAAATCTTTGTCTCTAAGCCGTACAAACCAGCAAGGTCACAGATTTTAACATGCACTGCAGGTCAGGCAGCATCTGTAGGGAGAGAAGCTTAAAGTAGAAATTTATTTATTAGTGTCTCAAGTCAACTTAAATTAACACTGCAATGAAGTTACTGTGAAAATCTCCCTCAGTCGCCACACTCCGCCCTGTTCGGGTTACACTGAGGGAGAATTTAACATGGCCGACATAACCTAACCCGCACATCTTTCAGACTGTGGGAGGAAACCAGGGCACGTGGAGGAAACCCATGCAGACACGGGGAGAACATGCAGACTCCACACAGACAGTGACCCAAACCAGGAATCAAACCTGGGTCTCTGCTGCGGTGAGGCAGCAGTGCTAACCCACTGTGCCCACCATGCTGCCTACGCCTACTTAATGTTTCCATTCAGAATTTGTCAGTGCGTTTCTGGTGAGGTGGATGGAAGGATGTTACCTCAGTGTTACCTTGGGTTAAGAACAAGAAATGGGCCTTTTAAAAAAGCTTTCTTAGCTTTTTTAAAAAACTGTCTTTTTTTTTAGTTTTTGAACTAAAAAATAGTTCATTTTTAGTGTCTGACACTGGTTGCACCATGAGAAATAGCAATAAGTGATAGTGTTTTGTAAGGGATTTTGTTTTGGCGGGGTGGTGTGGTATTGGGAAGAGTGCACTCAGCAGTGCTGATAAATAGGCACTTGTAGCATGCAGCTTAAAAGTGCTGCTCATAGTGGATTGCTTAATGCGCTCAGTGTTTCTCAGGAGGTGGGTACTGGGGAGTGTTGAGACAAATGCGAGATGGTGTTGAAATGTGGTGAGACCTCGGGGGTGCAGTTGTAAACATGTTAACAATCAGGCGAGAAAGTAATGTTTGGTTTTGAAGGGATGTTCCAGTGGAGGTAATGTACCAGGTTGCTCCATGACGTGTAGAAGACAAGCACAGACAATGGCTGGTTTCCTACATTAATCTTTTTCCCCTTCCGTTGTGTGGGTGCCGGCCCTTCCTGGCATAAGGTTGCAAGAGTGCCTGGTTCAAGTTGCCATTCTTTGCATCAGCGTTGAGGAGGGTGATTGTTGAACTGTTTTTATCTGTGAGCATTGTGGCAGCCTTGACTAACAGGCCTGTATTTAGAGAATCCCATCAGTGCAGAAGCAGGCTACTCGGCCCATTGAATGTGCACCAACTCACCGGAGCATCCCATCTAGAGCCTACCCATATAACTCTGCATCTTTACCCACAAATCCCCATTAAGGGGCAATTTACCATGGCCAATCCCCTTAATCTGCACATCTCTGGATAGTAAGGGGCAACTTAGCATGGCCAATCCACCTAATCTGCACATCTTTGGACACTAAGGGGCAGTTTAGCACTGTAGGGATTTTGATTCAATCCACCCTAACCAGCACGTCTTTCGGACTGTGGGAGGAAACCGGAGCATCGGGAGGAAACCCATGCAGACACAGGGAGAACATGCAGATTCCACACACAGTGACCCAAGCTGGGAATCGAACCTGGATCCCTGGCACTGTGAGGCAGCAGTGCTAACCACTGTGCCACCATGGGGGTGGGAAGGGAAAGAATACGGGTACTGTTTAGAAATATTGAGTAATCATTTGGGCTGCTGTTTGTTTTAACACCAGCCACCCCCAACCACCACCCTCAGAGTGGCAGCCAGTCATTCCATCCCTGTTGCTCCTCCACCTTAGCTGCCAGCTCAGTCTAGACAGATCAAACCTGTAGTCTTCCACGTCTGTGCTTCTGTATCAGAAAAGAAAGCACTCTGGTTAGCATCCTTTTCAAAACACTCAATCAAAGTCCATAATTAGAAATAACCGGTGCTCAATAGTCATTTGTGACTTTGTTTAAAAATTGCCTTATCATAATTTTGAAAGAGGGTAAACACTGGCAGTCAGAGGAATCTGCCTGGTGCTCTGTTAGTTACGCAGCACTGTGTTTTTGCCATGCTTGGTCAAAATGCCTAACTTGAATCTGAATCTCCTTGATGTCCATCCTCGGATGCTCGTGTCTTTCTCTTTGGTACTGAGTCTAATCCCTCATTGCCTCTGCAGGTGAATCTGGTGTATCCACAGTGCAGTTTGGTAATTCCACAACCTCAGTACTGGCTACGCTGGCTGCTTTAGCTGAAGCTTCAGGGCCACTGTCAAATTCACCTAGAGCTGCAGGTAATTTCCACAGATGTATCGTAAAGTAATGCCAATTTCCAGGCACCCTTTTTTAAAATATTAAATACAATCTTCTCTGCCCCAGCTAGGCTCCCATAATGGGTGCAAGCATGTAGTTCAAGTGTACGTAAGAATAGGAGTAGACCGTCCAGCCCATTGTGCCCGCTCTGCCATTCAGTTTGATTATGGCTACCTCAACGCCAATCCCTGCACTGTCTCCATATTCCTTGATGTCATTAAGGGGCAGCGCGGTGGTTCCCCTAAGAGCGATATCTAATTCCTTCTTGAAATCACACAACGTTTTGGCCTCAACTACTTTCTGTGGGAGTGAATTCCACACATTCACCACCCTCTGGGGGAAGAAATTTCCCCTCATCTCAGTTCCTAAAAGGTTTATCCCTTATCCTCAAACTATGGACGCTGAATTCTGGGAACCCCACCCCCGCATGGGTTTCTCCGGGTGCTCTGGTTTCCTCCCACAGTCTAAAGATGTGTAGGTTAGGTGGATTGGCCATGCTGAATTGCCCCTTGGTGTGAGAGGCACTAGCTAGGGTAAATGCATGGGGTTATGGGGATAGGGCCTGGATGAGGTTGTGGTTGGTGCAGATTCAATGGGCCGCATGACCCCCTTCTGCACTATAGAATTCTCTGATTCTATTAGTTTCCAGAAATATCTTGATTTCTATCTTGAACATGCTCAATGATACCACAGCCCTCTGGGGATAGAGAATTCCACTGATTTGCATGCACGCACACCTTCATCGCAGTCCTAAATGGCCCTTACCCTGAGATTACGTCCCTTGTTTTTACACCTACCAGCCACAGGGAAACTATCTCACCTGCCTTTACTGTGCCACACCCTGTAAGGGTTTTGTAAATCTCGATGAGGTCACCCCTCATTCTTTGGCTGTTGAGTACACACCCAGTCTCCTCAATCTTGTCTCATCAGGAAATTCCACCGTCCTAGGGGTTAATCTGGCAAACCTCCATTGCGCTCCATAGCAAATGCTCCCTTAGATAGGGGGACCAAAAGTGTATACAGCGCTCCAGGTGCGGTCTCACCAAAGCTCTATACGATTGCGGCAAGACATCTTTACTCCGGTACTCAAATCCCCTTGAGATGATGGCTAACATACCATTTGCCTTCCACATGTAAGATTTGCTCGTTCCTTAGACAAGGGGATAGCACTGCTGTGAATTTTAAAATGAATTTATTTTACTGAACAGAAATTAACATGACAAAAGCAAAAAGAAAAGGCAAACTTGGGACTGTTTTTTTGCTGCCAGCTCCTGTAACTGAGGCACACTGAATTGAGGTTGCACAGGACCTTTCAAACTGCCCAAACACACACTTTATCTCAACCCTCATCTCGTTATTGTAAATGTCCTTCACACGCTGTCTCTTGTCTGGCAAACAAGTCTCGCAGCTCCAGGACTTGTTTGCCTGCTGTGTACCCTTCAGGAATGCATCTTTTTTTAAGCTAACCCAGCATGCATAATGGGGGGTTAGCACTGCTGCCTCACAGCTCAGGGATCTGGCTTGGGTCACTGTCTATGCGGAGTCTGCATGTTCTTTCCCCCCACCCCACCCCGTGTCTATGTGGGTTTCCTCTGGGTGCTCCAGTTACCTCCCACGGTCTGAAAGACGTGCTGGTTCGGGTGCGTCGGCTGTGCTAAATTCTCCCTCAGTGTACCCGAACAGGCGCCAGAGTTTGGAAACTGGGGGGATTTTCACAGTAACTTCATTGCCTGCCGTTAATGTCAGCTGACTTGTGACACTAATAGATAAAAGTCAGAGAATGAAACCAGATCATTTCTTCTTACTTATATCTACATTCACAGCCACTGAAGGATGTGCACGTTGAGTTTGTGTGCATGCACGCTTGTTGGGGTGGGTAAGACAGGGACATGTTTGTGGATGCCGGCGATTAATCTCAAACAGCCGGATGATTTTATCTATGTCCATCGCGATGCTGTTTGGCTGGATTCTGTCCTTGAAAGCTGTTTCCTGTTGCATCTGTTAAAGTGAGAGAGTAAATTGCAGGCACCTCTTGGCATTGGACAGCTTTTTCAGCCAGGAAAATCCGCGCCCGAGGTTGATGGGGGTTTGCAATAAAAGTGAATGCAGTTGTGAAAATGGGATTGTCTGTGTGAGTAATTGAGATGGCCAGTCTTGTGAGAAACACTCATTGAGGCGACAGCTATGAAAACCACAACAAGTCGGAGCCAGAGTAGGACATTTGGCCCTTCGATTCCACCATTTTGTAAACTAGTCGTCAACTCCACTCCCGTCCCCGTATTCTGCTGATTCTGTGTTCAAATATCAGTTGATTATGGCTTTGAGTATACTTGATAGCTTGCCTGAAGAAGCAGCAACGCTCTGAAAGCCTCATCATTCCAGTTAAACCCGTTGGACTTTAACCTGGTGTTGTGAGATTTCTTGCTGGGGTAGAGAAAGCCAAAGGTTTGCCTTCCTCGTGGATGTCTCCTCACCTCAGCCCAAAATGACCAATCCCTTATCCTGAGACTCTGACCAGGAGTAAATCACCTCTTGGCATCTACCCTGTCAAACCTTTCAGATTTCTTTGTTTCAGTGAGATCACCGTACATTCTTCTAAACTGCGGGGAGTACAAGCCATTCTTACTCATTCTCTCCCCATACAGCAACCCCCTCATTCCAGGAATGAGTCTAGTGGCCAGTTTTGGGTACTCTGGTTTCCTCCCACATCCCAAAAACGTGCTTTTTAGGCTGATTGGCGTCAATAAATTGTCCCTTAATTGGATCTCCCTTAATCTGGCGTACATACAATTCCCTAAATTTCCACCCCCTTTATTGTGGAGTTCCACTAAAGGTAGACAAAAACATTGAGCGACATAAAGACTCGAATAAGGCACTCACTGTGTGTGTTTAAAATGGGCAGCATGGGCTTGAAGGGCCGAAGGGCCTGTTCCTGTGCTGTGTTGTTCTTTGCTCTTTGTACTCTGGGGGAGGCGATGGCCTATTAGTATTATCCCTACACCATTAATCCAGAAACTCAGCTAATGTTCTGGGGCACCTGGGCACGGCAGATGGTGGAATTTGAATTCAATAAAAATAATATCTGGAATTATGAATCTACTGATGACCCATTGTCAGAAAAACCCACTGGTTCCCTTTAGGGAAGGAAATCTGCCGTCCTTACCCTGGTCTGGTCTACTTGTGACTCCAGAGCCACAGCAATGTGGTTGACTCTCAACTGCTGTCCAAGGGCAACTAGGGATGGGCAATAAGTGCTGGCCCAGCCAGTGACGCCCATGCCCCACGAAGGAATAAAATTTTTAAGAAATCAATTTTTCTAGATTTTACTTTTAATTTCAGTATCTTGTGGTGCCTTTCCATTATCCTTTATTACATACTAAAGACAGAATGCCATTGTATTCTTCCAGTTATTGTTGGCTTTTTCCAGCAGTGGTTAGCCTCACAGCACCAGGGACCCGGGTTCGATTCCTGGCTCAGGTCACTGTCTGTGTGGAGTCTGCGTGAGTTTCTTCTGGCTGCTTCCTCCCATAGTCCGAAAGACACGCTGGTTAGGGAGATTGGCTGTGCTAAATTGTTCCTTAGTGTCCAGAGATGTGTGGGTTAGGTGAATTGGCCATGCTAAATTGTCGCTTAGTGTCAGGGGGACTAGCTGGGTAAGTATGTGGGGTTATGGGGATAGGGCCTGGGTGGGATTGCAGTTGGTGAAGATGCAATGGGCCACATGGCCTCCTTGTGCGCTGTAGGGATTCTGAATACGGGGGTTAAAAATGCAGCTGGGATTTTTTCATTGGAGCATCTTTTCTCTTCCAGATTCTAATTAAACATTTAGACAGACTGGTCGTTTTGTAGCATCTGTGTTTTAAATTCTGCTTTACTGTCTGCTCCATGTTTCCTTTTCGATACCTAACTAGCTTTTCCACCTCGCCTCTTAACACGAGAGAGAGAAGCCCACAACCTGGCTGTGGTTCTGGGCCCTCCAGGTCTGTATTTCTACCTGCTTGTCTCTGTCCCTGAATCAACTGGGTAACTTTTCCTGTCTTTGTTTCTGGGCTTCAGCTACGACGGAGGAGGTGGTAACCGCAGACTCGGTCGACTCGGCGATTCAGCAGGTGGTGGGGAGCGGAGGCCAGAGGGTCATCACCATAGTGACCGACGGCGGTGTCCAGCTGGGCAACCTTCCAGCGGGCATTAACACCAGCCAGCCATTCATTGTGACCATGCAGGATGGGCAGCAAGGTAAGTACCCTTGGAGAACAAAGAACCGTTGTGCGCCGTCCAGAATTGGGGTCTGTGGGATCATAGAATTCCCGCAGTGCAGGAGGAGGTCATTTGACCCATCAAGTTGATGGGCTGAATGGCCTCCTTCTGCACCATAGGAATTTTAGGATTCTAGCATGCTGTGGTTTGCCAACAGGGCATTAAATAAACCTGAGCTTCCCTCAATTAGGACATAAAAACATAAGAAATAGGAGCAGGAGTAGGCCATCTAGCCCTTCGAGCCTGCCCCGCCATTCAGTAAGATCATGGCTGATCTGATGGTGGATCAGTTCCACTTTCCCGCTTTCTCCCCATAACCCTTAATTCCCCTGTCTATCAGAAACCTATCTACGTGTGACTTAAATATATTCAGCGCGGTAGCCTCCACCACTTCAATGGGCAGAGAATTCCAGAGATTCACCACCCTTTGCGTGAAGAAGCTCCTCCTCAACTCTAATCTAAACTGCGCCCCCCCCCTTGCTTATTTTGAGTCTGTGCCCTGTAGTTCCGCTATCCTTTCTAAGCGGGACGAATCTCTCTACCTCTATCCTATCTATCCCCTTCATTATCTTAGGACGTCATCAATATATTCTAGAACAAGTCATCCAGTGAGCCTTGCCGGAAGAGGCATTTGTTTGCGTTATCAGCAGGAGGGGGGGGAATTAAACTTTGCTGTGATGTCTCCAGTTGCTTGTCACTGCTCTGAGCTCAAGCTGCAAAGAATGAACGTTGCAGTGAGATATTGGAAGGACTGTGGATTTTTACTCTCCCAACCCCACACTTAGCAAAAGAAGATTGTGGGACCGATATCACTGGGTTGGCAGGAAGTTTAAGTTTCGTTTAAGGTTGATTTGCGAGTGTTACAAGTCGGCTTACATCAATACTGCAATGAAGTTACTGTGAAAATCCCCTAGTCACCACACTCCTGTCTGGATACATTGAGGGAGAATTTAGCATGGCCAATCCACCTAACCCGCACATCGTTGGTCACTAAGGGAGCAATTTAGCGTGGCCAATCCACCTAACCCACACACCTTTGGACACTAAGGGGCAATTTATCTTGGTCAATCCATCGAACCTACACCTCTTTGGTCACTAAGGGGCAATTTAGCATGGCCAATCCACCTAATCTGCACATCTTTGGACACTAATGGCCAATTTAGCATGACCAATCTCCTAACCAGCGTGTCTTTCAGACTGTGGGAGGAAACACTTGCGTGGGTTTTCTCCGGGTGCTCCGGTTTCCTCCCACACCCCAAAGATGTGCTATTGGGCTGATTGGAAGTAATAAATTGTCCCTAAATTAGTTTCCCTGAATGTGGAATGCCATAAAACAATAGATAAGGGTCATGGGTGGAGGGGGGGCGGGGGGTACTGGTAATGTTAAAATGGCGGCACAGGCTCGTTGGGCCGAAGGGCCTGTTTCCCAGGCTGTTTTTGTTCTTTGAGAACGTGCAGACTCCGCACACACAGTGACCCAAGCCGGGAATCAAACCCGGGTCCCTGGCACTGAGAGGCAGCAATGCCTAACCCACTGTGCTGCCCAATATCAGAGTGCATTGGCATAATAAGGAGTCAGAATGTGGGGTACTGTCTGATTAATCAAGAGCTCTGCTCGCAGGAGCAATATTTACTGAGCAGAATCCTGTTCTTTTCTCCTAGTTCTGACAGTCCCGACCACCCATGTTGAAGAAGAGACCATTATCACGGAAGAAATGCCAATAAAGAAAGAGTGTCTGGAGGAAGTCCTCAATCACTCAGAACCAGTTGAGAAGGTAAGAGCGTTTTGTTCTTTTCTTTATTTTTTTAAAAAAAAAGCTATTTGGTGTTGGTTTTGCAAATCTTACCAAGTGCAAGTTAAGGTTTCGCAGAACTGATCAGAGGTTGGACGTGTAAGATAAGCTAAAGCAGTAATTCTGTTTGCGAAAAGGCCACGCTGATTAATAAGGCCATTTTCTTAAAAAAAAACAACGGTGCTCTGTGGTTTATTTCCGGAGAGATGGAATCCAAAAGCCAGAGAGATTGTATTAAACTTGTACCAGTGCTTGGTTTTGCCACACCGGCACAGCTTGCGTCTCCCGATCGTTAGAAAATTAAGTAAAAAGAGGCACCAAGGGTGCAAACTGAATCAATGAGAAGATAAGTTTATATATTAGTGTCTTAGTAGTAATATTAGCATTACTGGTAGGCTTATATTCACACTGCAATGAAGTTACTGTGGAAAATCCCCTAGTCAGCACACTCCGGCGCCTGTTCGGCTACACTGTGGGAGAATTCAGCATGGCCAATGCACTCTAACCAGCGCATCTTTCAGATTCTGGGAGGAAACCGGAGCACCGGGAGGAAACCCACACAGACACGGGGGAGAACGTGCAAACTCCACACAGATAGCAACGCAAACTGGGAATTGAACCCAGGTCCTTGGTGCTCTGAGGCAGCAGTGCTAAACCACTGTGCTGCTGTGTTGCCCTATGTGGGTGGAAACATCATCCATCCAGGGAAACAGATGCACTGACCGCCACTGTCCCCGGGCCGCGGGCGCGCGCTGACCGCCACTGTCCCCGGGCCGCGGGCGCGCGCTGACCGCCACTGTCCCCGGGCCGCGGGCGCGCGCTGACCGCCACTGTCCCCGGGCCGCGGGCGCGCGCTGACCGCCACTGTCCCCGGGCCGCGGGCGCACGCTGACCGCCACTGTCCCCGGGCCGCGGGCTGGCCGCCACTGTCCCCGGGCCGCGGGCGCGCGCTGGCCGCCACTGTCCCCGGGCCGCGGGCGCGCGCTGACCGCCACTGTCCCCGGGCCGCGGGCGCGCGCTGGCCGCCCCCGTCCTGGCTTCAATGCCATTTGCCCATCTGTTCCCCTTATCCTTTAATTCCCCAAGAGATCATTAAACTCCCTAACCCTGGACTTAACTATATTCAATGAAGGAAACCTACAAACCTCAAGTCAGGGAATTCCAGACGTTCACAATCTTTTGAGTCATCTCTCCTTGCCTCGGTCCAAAATGGTCATGGGCTGAAGGCATCACTGGCCAGGCCCGGTATTTATTTTCCATTCCTAATTGCCCTTCGAGAAGCTGGTGGCCATCATCAACCCACTGCTTTCTCCATGTAGGGTAGGTACACCCACAGCGCTGTTAGCGAGGGAGTTCCGGGATTGTTATTGGACATCAGTCAGTCCCCATGTGTGTGGGCTAGGTACACCCAGGCTGCTGTTAGGGAGGGAGTTCCGGGTTTGTTATTGGATATCAGTCAGTCCGTGTGTGTGGGGTAGGTACTGTGCTGTTAGGGAGGAATTTTGACCCTGGCGTGAGTGAAGCAGCAGCCAATGTATTTCCAATCGGGATGGTGAATGGCTCAGAGGGGGGGAGCAGCTGATTGTGCTGCAATTCATCTGTTGCCCCTTGTCCTTTGTGGATGGTAGGAATGGCAGGTTAGGAAGGTGCTTAGCAAATTGCTACAGTGCATGTTGTAGACAGCACATGGCCGTCCTGGGGCTGGAGGGAGGGGTGAATGCTTCCACTGCTATTAAAGGTTTGTTGTTTCAGGGGACAAACGATTGCTTGGAGAGGGAACTGCTCCAGAAACAGCTCCACGAGGCGAACCGCAAAGCCCAGGAGTACCGGCAGCAGCTGATGAAGAAGGAGCAGGAGGCCGAGGAGTACCGCATGAGGCTGGAGGCCATCGCCCGGCTCCACACCACGGCCGAGGAGATCACCGTGGTGGAGGAGGTGACGGACGATGGCGGCGGCACGGTGATCACCATGGCGGCGGAGCTGGAGGGTCCCGAGACCACGGTGGAGACGATGGAGCAGCCCACCGACATGGCGACGGAGACAGTGACTTCGTAAAGGGGGGGGGGGAAATCCCCTCGCCTCGCTGAACCCTTTTCTCCTGATACATTTTGTTTATCGGATTCTGTGCACCCGTGTGTGCAGGAACCATTAAGCAACTGGGTGGGGGAGGGGGGAGGAAGGGGCGGGAGGGGGTCGTTCTGTCTGGTCAGTCACTGCCACACCACAAACACACACACACACACACACACACACACACACGACGTTCATTTTTCTGATTGTGCAAGGATACCTGTTGGAAGTTGACACCAGGAAGCCTCTTGAACACTAGCGGGTACAATATCCCCCCCCCACCCCCGACCAAATCTTCAAAAAGAGAGGAGGGGGGGGGGTGGACAGGGAGGAGGTGGCCATCCTTTCGTCAAACTCCAGAAGCTACAATCCCACGTTCGCACAGGTGACAAGAAACATCCCGGGAGCCGGCAACTCGGCTGGGGAACGTGGTTGACGCGGAAGGAGGAGGAGGAGGTGGGCGGAAGCAGGAGGCGGTGGTGGCGGAAATGAAACCCCCTCGCCGTCGACCCCCGTTCTGAGCGACTTACGGAAGCTGGAGAATCCTCGGAGGGACGGCCAGCCAGACGACGCTGACGTGACCGCGCGCCGAGACACCTTCGGCTCCTGTCCCCTCCGGGTCACTGATTTACACGTGCGTTTTTAACCAGTTTTTTTTCTCACACAAAAAAAATAGGAGAGACTGCTTGCCTGAATGACAGAGAAGAAACAGGCAGCACAGCATCTGCTGGTGGATAATTTTAAATTATTTTAAAATGTGTGAATTTTCCACACTGTAATATGCAATCTGAGAAAGGGAGTGGTTTACGGGCAGGTTGGGGCAGAGAGTCCAATGATGGAGACTTTTACAGAATAGTTCTGGTAATAGTATTTGATAACTCTGATCAATCAATTTTGTTTTAATCCATATTCCTACAAGCTTGTTTGTCTTGACGGGTGTCGTCTCCCCCCGTCCCCCAAACCTTTGCTGATGGGTAGACAGGGAGTTAAAAAAAGCCCTTTTCCTGCTCCTCCTCCTCCAGACTCTGCGAAGAGTTGCATTTGTATAGCGCCCTCTCGCACCGTTGGGAAACTCCTCAAAGCACTTCGCCTGTGGCGTGCGAATTACTCTGAAGCACCGTGACCTGTTGTTATGGAGGCAATGTATTAACAAACAAGGTAGCAGCGCTGATCATTACCTGGTCCCCTCTCCGTGCGTGTGTAAAGAGAGAGAATGCTGTCCTTAACTATGGTGACCCCAGGGGGGAGGGACACTGTCCTTAACCGTGGTGACCCTGGGAGAGGACACTGTCCTTAACCGTAGTGACCCCAGGAGGGAGGAGCCCCCTTCAGTTTCGGAGGCCCTATAAGCGCGGGGTGAAGGTGAAGATGAGAGTTGAAAAGCCTTCTCTTCGTCCTTGCTCCTTGTTCTGCGTTTGGCGCTCATTTCGAAACTGGAGTGGGCTCCGACTCGTCTGCGGAGGGGACCCATCCACAGAAAAGGTGACCGCAACAAAAGCAGAAAACGTGCTGGAAAATCTCAGCAGGTCTGACAGCACCTGTGGAAAGAGAGAGAGAGCCAGTGTTTCCGTCAGAGAGGTGAAAGGGTGACTAACCTCGGTCATCAATGAGCCTTGGGGTTGTCAACTCAGCCCAGGTGCATTCTGATGGTTTTCTACCCCAGCTATTAGCACCCTTTATTTCACCACTCACCCCCCATTCCCCTTTAAAAACTCATTTTATCCTACTCCTGCGCCCTTGTGACGTTCACGACAGGTGATGAATCCTTCATTCCTGGTGACTTCAGGACAGTACCCTGCTGGGCGACACCTTGCCTGCCCAATCCTGATTTGAAGTTTGAGACCTTTCCTACCCATAGCTGATCCAAGGGGAGACTAACTCGCCACATCACCATCCATCAGCATGTCTAAGGAATCTGAAGTTTGAATTCCAGTATTCCTTGTACTTCATAGAGAAAAAAAACAAAATCAAGTTGTTTTATTGCTGATGTATGCCCCCCTCTGAACAGACGTCGGAATTTGCAGGTAACCTTGCCATTAGTACAGAAGGTGGTGAGTCGGCCCATCAACTCTGTACCGACCACAATCCCCAATTGCTCTAATCCTGTTACCCCATGTGTTTACCCTAGCTAGACCCCTGACACTAAGGGACAACTTAGCACGGGCAATCCACCTAACCCGCACAGCTTTGCGCTTTCGAATGGTGGGGCTCCACTGATTTGGAGGTACATGCCAGCTACGTCTGATGCGGGGAGTGGAGCCACTGAGATATCTGGAGGTCAGACAAGCGCCTTCACGGTGACGCCCCGCTCGGTGAAACAGCCTACCAAAGATCCGCGGCCTGGGCTTGCACAGAAAAGGTCTCCTGGTCGTCAAGCACCTGGAAGTAACCCCCCCCCCCCCAGCCATCCTCACCCCAGGGACAGCCCCCACTCCTCCCTTCGGCATAAATGAACGCCGGGGGAGGAAATCCAAAGACGAGTACGTGAGTTGAGATGATACAACTCAGCGAGGAACAGATAGGCATTTAAATGGTGCTTGATTGGCATTTATTACAGTGCTTTATCATGTCTGAGACATGACCTCAAAGTACTCCTATACAGTAAATGACCTTGCCTACATAACAACTGCACTTCAGACACCTCGTGTATTTTTTTGGTGTCCTTTCATTTTAAAATTGTAGAAGGCGCTTTCATTTTTTAATAGTTTTTGTTTTCTCGGATGAACCTTCCTATGGACAGGTCCGCTTTTCTCATTTACAGTGCATCAGTTGTACGACCAGGGTCTCGCATAGCTTCCTCGGCCCTTTTTTTATATTTAAAGAAAGAAATTTGTATTTTTTAAATCATTTTTACCGTCGTATAAAGGTTGTGCCTCGTAGTTATTTTAACACTGAATGCTCAGTTTACGTAATTGGTTATATTAAAGCACCCCTCAAAAAAGCGGGGGTGCGGGGGGGTGAGTTTTGGGGGAGGGGGGGTAAGGGGGTGTGATTTTTAAATTTTCGGCAGAGATCGGGGAGCGTTGGCCTGTGGGGAGGGGAGTTCTCTTGTCGGATGGAACGCCTTCACAATGGCCGGTGGCCCATTTGACCCCGCCCCTGACAGCAGCGAGCTTGGCGGAATGGCCGTGCTGTTGCTCAACATGGCCGCCCACGCAAGCCACTGGCGGAAGTAGAAATGCCAGCGCACGATTACCTCCTCTGTGCTGCTCCAGTGTTGACCCAGTATTTGAACCTACAGACAAGCATCTCCGTTTGGAGGTGTCACACGTTCGTCCATGATAAGCTGGCCATAACGATGCAAAAAAAAACATGAATAGCACGGCGGTTCTCAAAATGCCAAGGTGCTTGCACTCTGTTCCCACCCCTCTCCCCCCGCCCCCCAAAACCAAGCTGTTGGGTTTAAACCTGGGCTCTGTTCACCTGGTTTCTCGTTCGTTCAATTCTGGCATCCTCCTTCCCCCACTGCCGAACGGGACGCCTTTTGAGCAGAAGTTTGTCACACTACCGTGCTTGCCGATCTCGCCTTCCTCTCGCACAGTAGGACTATGTAACTCGCAGTAAAAGATGGGCTTCCTACTTTGATAGCTTGTGTAATTATGCTTTTCTGGTGTATGGCAAATTGTATCTGACCAATCAGTGATGCTACCAGAGTTGTGTAAATGTTTTGAGGAAGATCCGTTCCAGTTAACGTTATGTGTGGATTCATTTCTCCCCTCGTACCCCAGCGATCAATGTTAAAATTCTTTCGCCACCCAGTTGGGGAAAAGGGACTAAAAACTAGCAAGATGGAGCCTCTGGATCAAAAGGGTGGAATGTGTGTGGGTGGTTAACAGACGGTGAGCCTGCTTGTGACTGCTTTGTTGCTTCAGAGAATTTAAACTCGTGCTCCTGCACCATTCTCGCCCCTCCTCTCTTTCTTTCGCCCTCCCTCCCTGCCTCTCACCCTCCTCCCCCTCTCTCTTGCCTCCCTGCCCCCCTCCCTCTCTCTCTAGCCCTCCCCCCTCTTTCATCGTCCTTCCCTCTCCCCTCTCTCGCCTTCCCCCCCTCCCCTCACCTTCCCTCCCCATATCGCTCACTTGCCCTCCCTCCCCTCTCTCTCTCCCTCTAGCTCCACCCCGCACCTCTCTTGCCCTCCTTCTCTCCCCCCCCACTTACTCTTTTACCCTCTCATGCCCCCCCACATCTGGGCAGAATTGGGATTGGGTGTGATGCTCCCACTGCAAAATTGCTTGCCAACACTCAGTAACCCCTCCATCACAACAGGAAACCAAAAACGGAGGGAATGAATCTGGTGTGGTGTATCTCAGGACGCTACAGTTGTGCGGCCCTTTATAGGATGTCAGTATTGTCCCCTCTCTCCTGGTATGAAGAGAGATGAGGAAAACGTGTACTCGGGTCTGCACACCTTGCGTTTGATGCTTTTGATTCAGGATCCCATGCTGCCGAGTGCCTCAGGTACTTGAACAGCTTAATGCTCCGCTCCAGATCGGATCCATGTGTGCGTTGAGACAATCTCCAGTTGGTCCGCTGGGTATTTCTAAAGAGTGTGCAAATTTCGGGAGCGTGCTGAAATCTCAGCTCACACCACTCTGGTGCAGCCCCGTAACGGCTTTCCAGTACGGGAGTTTGGGGGGGGGGGGGGGGGGAGGTTGCTGGATAAGCTGGGATAAGCAGCCCCCTGTGGAAGGGAAGGGAAGGGGAGCTAGAGGGATAAAGTGGGTTAGTCGCTTACAGAGCGGTGGACATTGTGAAAGGGGGCTTTCTGAAAACTGGAGATGACTTGGGGATGTGGCGGGGGGGCGTTGGGGAGCATGGTGGGGACAGGCACCTAATTGGCAAACCCTTACAGCCTCACCACGATCATGTTTGACTTTGGGAAATACGTTTTTTTTTTAGTCGCAGGAGTGGAGTAGGGAGGAACGGGGTGAAGAATTTCAGTGCCAGGCAAGCTTGTCGCCTGGTTTTGTTTTAGTTGAGTAGCCACAGCAAAGAGATGGGCAATCCACAGCAGGGTAACAGACCCCTTTTAGGGTGGGTGAGGGAGGGGAGATGCCAGAGCCTCCCCAGCGACATGGGCTCCATATCCTCCTTGCCATAGAGGTTTACAGCATGGAAGCAGGCCCTTCGGCCCAATTTGTCCATGCTGCCCTTTTTTTTAAATATATGTAAATCCGTAAGCTAATCCCAATTGCCCGCATTTGGGATTGTAGATGGTTAGTATGTTCCAGCTCTACCCTCCATTCTCCTGCGGCAAAATTTAGGGTTTTTGTGTCTCGATGTTCCATAATCGCCTGCTGGTTTTATTTTTCTCTCTAAATTGTACTCTTGGATCAGTGAATTGAAGCACTGGCAACCCTTATCCTGTGGGTTGGGGAAGAGGATGAAAGGGAAGCATTCTCATCTGCTTCCTCTTCCTCTTCCCGTATTACTGAACTCCCCCTCCTCCCCTTCCCCCGCCCCTCACACACACACACACCCCCCAGCGTCAGAAGCTCACGCAACGGACGTGTCCTGCGATTAACATCCCTCGCGTGTCTAAATGATTTGTCAAGCATAACTCCCCCTGCTTTTCTGAACACACAGTCCCGGGAGGAGGGGGACAATAGTTTTGTGTGTGTGTGTGTGTGCGTGCGTGCGTATATACATTTTATACAATTATTATTGTGGTCCCAGACTTCACCTTGCCTTTTGTGTTTACGAATTGGGAAAATTTGCCATCAGCGTTGGTGACCTCTCTTTTTGTTTTCTTATTAAAAGAAAGATCATCTTTCTTTTAATAAGAAAGTGGCCCGTTTGGGAAATCAATTCTCCTTGCCCTTGGCTATGGGGAAGCCTCAAATTGTACCTGGTGCGCCTCTAGTACAATGTACTGTAACAGAATTTAATTATCTTGTGTACAGGATTCCTTTAGGACTAGCCGTGTTCTTTTTAGAACCTCCACAAAATGATACAGATTGTTAAATAAATCTTGTATATACATTTTTGTACCATTATTAAGGGCAGACCTTTCCTAATAAAATGCACAAAATGAATTTCTGGGTTGTTTTCTTATTTTGGACATTGTGTCGCTGAGCTGCACTTCCACAGATGTGCCTTCCGAAATCGAACTTTGTGTCGTGTCGTCGCTACTAACCTTGGCCAGATTGGGAATGGATCAAGTGTCTCTCCTGTCAATCGTGCCTGGATATCTCGCTGCTGTAAGTGATTGCAATTGATTATATTTTTAAAGTTTTTATTTATTAGTCACAATTAAGGCTTACGTTAACCGTTGCAGTGAAGCTGCTGCAGAAATTGCCCTAGTCGCCACACTCAGGCGCCTATTAGGGTCAATCCACCCTAAACCAACACGTCTTTCGGACTGTGGGAGGAAACCCACGCAGATGGGGCTGCGGGAGAATGTGCAGACTCCGCACAGACAGTGACCAAAGCCGGGAATCGAACCCCGGTCCCTGGCACTGTGAGGCAGCAGTGCTAACTAACTGTGTGCCACCCATATGCTTAACTTATCCACGTGCTTTGTGTTATTGAAGTGTCCTCCTCCTGGCTGAATTGCCAGACTTTTATCAGGAGAAGTTTTTGTCCTTTTTGCTATAGTTGATGGAAGCCCTTTTTTTCAAAAAAAAGAAGACTCTGTAGACTGTTTGCTGCTGCCCACTGCTTAAATAGACCCTGTTAGCTGAGATACTTGGATTGTTTCCTGGTTCAGTTCTTGGCCTCGGGTCATTACCTGTGTGGAGTCTGCACGTTCTCCCCATGACTGCATCGATTTCCTCCAGGAGCTCTGGTTTCTTCCCACAGTCCAAAGATGTGCAGGTTAGGTGGATTGGCCATGCTAAATTGCCCCATAGTGTCAGGGAAACTAGCTAGGACAAATGCATAGGGTTAAGGTGTTAGGACCTGGGTAGGATTGTGGTTGGTGCAGACTCGGTGGGCCGAAATGGCTTCCTTCTGCACTGGAGGATTCTATGATTCTACTACGACTCCACCTTGGCCCGGGAAGTCGACCTAGAAGTGCCAACTCTGATTTTGGGGATATTCCTGGACGTTTTTCCTACCCGACATCCAATTGTTTGACACTTGCTCGAGGAGGGCGTGTTACCATAATTGCCTCCTTCAGTTGGGGTCCCTCGGGCAATTTGTAATGTTGGCAATGTGGCCACTCAGTTTGGTCACAGCAAGCTCCCACATGCATTACATAGAAACTGGAAGCAGGAGTGGGCCATTCGGCCCTTCGAGCCTGCTGCACCATTCATTTTGATCATGGCTGATCATCAAACTTAAAACCTGATTCCCCACTTCCTCCCATATCCCTTGATCTCTTTAGCCCCAAGAGCTGTATCTGATTTCTTTCTGAGATCACACAACGTTTTAGCCTCACTACTTATTGTGGGAGTGAATTCCACACATTCACCACCCTCTGGGTGAAGAAGTTTCTCCTCACCTCAGTCCTTTACCCCTTATCCTCAAACTAGGACCCTTTGTTGCAGTGGTGTAGTGGAGTTAACACTGCTGCCTCACAGTGCCAGAGACCCAGGTTAGATTCCCAGCTTGGGTCATAGTCAGTGCAGAGTCTGCACGTTCTCCCTGTGTCTGCGTGGGTTTCCTCTGGGTGCTCTGGTTTCCACCCACAGTTCAAAAGATGTGCTGGTTAGATACATTGGCCATGCTAAATTCTCCCTCCGTGTTCCCAAACAGGCGCAGGAGTGTGGCAACTAGGAGATTTTCACAGTAACTTCATTGTACTGTTAATGTAAGCTGACTTGTGACACTAATAAATACATTTAAAAAGTAGTTCTGGACTGCCCCACCATCAGGAACATTCTTTCTGAATCTGCCCTGTCTAATCCTGTTAAAATGTTAAGTTTCTAATGAGATCCCCCCCTCTCTCTTTTCTAAACTGCAGTGAGTATAACCCTAACCGACTTAGTCTCTCCTCATATGACAGACCTGCCATCCCAGGAATCAGCCTGGTAAACCTTCACTGCGCTCCCTCTACAGCAAGGACATCCTTCCTCAGATAAGGATATCAAAACTGCACATGATACTCCAGGCGTGGCCTCACCAACGCCCTGTCCAATTGCAGCGAAACATCCCTATCACTGGCCCTCTAATCCTCTCGCTATGAAGGCCAACATACCATTTGCGTTCCTTATTGCCTGCTATACCTGCTTTCAGCAACTGACGCACGAGGACTCCAAGGTCTCGCTGAGTATCCACCTCTCTCAGTTTATACCCATTCAAATAATAATGTCTTCCTATTATTGCTGCCAAAGTGGATAACCTCACATTTATCCACATTGTACTGCACCTGCCATGCAGATTCCCACACACTCAGCCTGTCCAAATCATGCTGAAGCATCTCTGCATCCTCCTCATAGCGCATCCTCCCACCCAACTCTGTACTGTCTGCAAATTTGGAGATAATACATTGAGTTCCCTCTTCCAATATATAACGTGAACAGTTCAATAGTGATATGATTGATTGTTTATTTCTTAGTGACGGTGGTTGAGGGATAAACATTGACTCTAGGGGTTAGACGTGTCAGCCTAGAAGTTGTTGAACTGAGACTTGGACCTGTCTGACGGGGGAAGCAAGACTGCAGTCTTTGGGCCAAGGAAAAATGTGGAGTGAGAATTGAGAGACCTCGAGTGGTGAAAAAAACCCCGTTGACGATCAGTATGGAACCTCGAAGCCCTTCTGGAATGTTCCACAGTCAGGTGGCACAGTGGGTTAGCACTGCTGCCTCTCAGCATCAGGGACCCGGGTTCAAATCCCTGCTTGAGTCACTGACAGTGTGGAGTTTGCACATTCTCCCTGTGTCTGCGAGGGTTTCCTCCCACACTCCAAAGATGCGTGGGTTAGGTTGAATTGGCTGTGCTAAATTGACCTTTAGCATCGGGGGGGCTAGTTAGGGTAAATACATGGAGTGATGGGAATAAGGCCTGGGTGGGATTGTGGTCGGTGCAGACTCGATGGGCCGAGTGGCCTCCTTCTGCACTGTAGGGATTCTATGATCCTAGGTGAGTGGGGGAGGAAATGGGAAAGGAGCTCAAAAGAAGTAAGACAGTGAATCATAGTATGTATGGCAGGGAGACAGACCCTTCAGCCCAAACTGGTCCACGTTGACCAAAAAGCCCACCTAAGCTTTTGCCTAACCCCGTTTGCCTGCATTTGGCCCATATCCCCCTAAACCTTTCCTATCCATGTATCTGTTTTAAATGTTGTCAATGTCCCCGCCTCAACCACTTCCTCTGGCAGCTCATTCCACACACATACCACCCTCTGTGTAAAAAAAAAAGTTGTTCCTCGTGTTCCCATTAATTCTTTCCCCTCTTAACTTGAACCTACACCCTCTAGTTCTCGATTCCCCAACCCAGGGATAAAGAGAGTGCATTCACCCTACCCACGCCCCTCCTGATCTTATACACCTCTATAAGATCACCCCTCAGTCTCCTACCATTCCCAAGGAAAAAGTCCTAGCCTGTACAATCTCTCCCAATAACTCAGCCCCTTGAGTCTTGGCAACATCCTTGCAATTCTCTTCTGCATGCTCTCTGGTTTAAAAACACCTTTCCTATAGCAAGGAGACCAAAACGGAACACGATACTCCAGGTGTGGCCTCACCAATGTCCTGTACAACTACAACGTAACTGCTATACTCTGATGGCCAAAAGCCTTCATTGCTCTATTTACCTGTGATTGCCATTCTTGGTTCTTTAACATAGAAGAAAGTACGACACAGGAACAGAAGCTGCAAGCCTGTGCTGGTCATGCTGCCCTAACTAAACTTAAACCCTTCTGCTTTTACTTGGTCCATATCCGTCTATTCTCTCCTTACTTATGTACCCATCCAGATGCCTCTTAAATGTCGCTAATATGTCTGCTTCCACCACCACCTCTGGCAGCACGCTTTGCACTCAAGTTTTAAGTTTATTTATTATTGTCCCAAGTGGGCTTACATTAACAGGGCAATGAAGTTACAGTGAAAATCCCCTAGCAGGGGTAGCACAGTGGGTTAGGACTGCTGCCTCACGGTGCCAGGGACCCGGGTTCAGTTCCCAGCTTGGGTCGCTCATTGTGTGGAGTTTGCACGTTCTCCCCGTATCTGCGTGGGTTTCCTCCTACACTCCGAAAGATATGCTGGTTAGGTGTATTGACCCGAGCAGGTGCCGGACTGTGGCAACTGGGGGAGTTTCACAGTAACTTCATTGCAGTGTTAATGCAAGCTGTACTTGTGACTAATAAATTAACTAACTTTTTAGTCCTCACATTCCAGTTTCTGTTTGAATGCACTGAAGTAGAATTTAGCATGGCCAATACACCACCCTCTACATGGAAAAACTCCACCCCCTCCTTGCACACATCTCCTTTAACCTTTCCCCCTCTCACCTTGAACCTGTGCACTTCCCCCTTCTACCCTGGGGAAAAAGCCTCTGACTATCCAACCTGTCTATGCCTCCCTTCAGGCAATTAGGAAGGCAAATGCAGTGTTAGCATTCATGTCGAGAGGGTTAGAATACAAGAACAGGGATGTAGTTCTGAGGCTGTATAAGGCTCTGGTCAGACCCCATTTGGAGTATTGGGAGCAGTTTTGGTCTAAGGAAGGATGTGCCGGCCTTGGAAAGGGTCCAGAGGAGGTTCACAAGGATGATCCCTGGAATGAAGAGCTTGTCGTATGAGGAACGGTTGAGGATTCTGGGTCTGTACGCGTTGGAGTTTAGAAGGATGAGGGGGGGATTATATTGAAACTTACAGGATACTGAGAGGTCTGGATAGAGTGGATGTGGAGAGGATGTTTCCACTTGTAGGAGAAACTAGAACCAGAGGAGACAACCTCAGGCTAAAGGGATTATCCTTTAAAATAGAGATGAGGAGGAATTTCTTCAGCCAGGGAGTGGGGAATCTGTGGAACTCTTTGCTGCAGAAGGCTGTGTAGGCCAGGTCATTGGGTGTCTTTAAGACAGAGATAGATGGGTTCTTTTTTAATAAGGGGATCGGGGTTATGTGGATGAGAAAAAAATCAGCCATGATTGAATGGTGGAGTAGACTCAATGGGCCGAGTGGCCTAATTCTGCTCCTATGTCTTATGGTCTTATTTTGTAGCTTCCAGTCTTTGGGTAAGCGTTCTCCAAGGTGGCCTCCAAGACACACAATGTAGAACTGCCGAGCAGAAACTGATAGCCAAGTTCTGCACACATGAGGATGGCCTCAATCGGGATCTTGGGTTCATGTCACGCTACGTGCAGCTCCCCACCATTCAGCCTGGGCTTGCAAAATCCTCCTAACTGACCTGGCTTTGATACAATTCACCCCTCTTCAACCTGTGATTATCCCTCTCTTTCCGCTCGCACTGTCTGTCCCTGTAAAGACTTGCATTCCAACCATTATCGTGCAATTGTACATATGCCGTGTTTGTGAAACCTACCCCTCTGCTCAACTGAGGAAGGGGCAATGCTCTGAAAGCTCGTGATTCCAATGAAGCCTGTTGGACTTCAACCTGGTGTTGTGAGACTTCTTTCTGTCCTCATCATTTTGTACAGCTCTATCAGGTCTCGCCTTCGCCTCCATCTTTCCAGTGAAACCGCCCCCCCCCCCCAAACGCCTGCAAAGGCCACATCTAACTAAGGCCATGCAATACTACATACAGTTCTGGCCACCCTATTGTAGAAAAGATATTATTCAACTAAAAACAGTACAGAAAAGATGTACTAGGATGCTACCGGGACTTGATGGTTTGAGTTAGAAGGAGAGGCTGGATAGACTGGGACTTTTTTTCTCTGGAGCGTAGAAGGTTGAGGGGTGAATGAGGGGCATACATCAGCTAGAT
Organism: Carcharhinus amblyrhynchos; assembly: GCF_965287045.1. Lineage (NCBI taxonomy): Eukaryota > Metazoa > Chordata > Chondrichthyes > Carcharhiniformes > Carcharhinidae > Carcharhinus > Carcharhinus amblyrhynchos. The sequence continues at coordinate 126,262 of NW_027650024.1, read as the reverse complement.
AGTCAATATCTTTTCCCAAATGTAGGGGAGTTTAAAACTAGAGGGCATAGGTTTAAGGTGAGAGGGGAGAGATACAAAAGTGTCCAGAGGGGCAATTTTTTCGCACAGAGGGTGGTGAGTGTCTGAAACAAGCTGCTAGAGGCGGGTACAATTTTGTCTTTTAAAAAGCATTTAGACAGTTGCATGAGTAAGATGGGTATAGAGGGATATCGGGCAATTGGGATTAGCTTCAGGGAGGGTTTAAAAAAAAAGGATGGCATGGATAAGTTGGACCAAAGGGCTTGTTTCGATGCTGTAACCTTCTACGACCCCCTTCATAGCCGAGACCAGGCAACATCCTGGTGAACCTTCTTTGCGCACTGTCTCCAAAGTTTCCACATCCTTTTGGTCGTGTGGTATCTATCTGGCAGTTGGAGGTAAAGATTTATTTCAGAAACATCAGAAAAGGAAAAGTAAGTTGTGAAAGACCAAAAGCATTATTCATTCCCTCCCCCCCCGCCCCGCTCTCCACCAGAACGTGATTCTCTTTTGTTACAAGGGAGGTGGTAATCTGTGACCCTTGTTCCTATTTTCTTGCTGTGTCGAGTCTGATTGATATCCCCGGTACTTGGGTTGCAAATTCCACTTTAGCTTGCTCGCCGTGACCCTCCGCCCTGGGGGCAGAAATCTCGATTTTGTTTTAACGAGAAGCTGAGGAAGTAATCAATCACTGCCTCCCTCTCCCCTTCTGTCACACACACTTTTAATTCCACCACCCCCCCCCCCCCCACTCCCCCAGCCAGCCAGCCACCATCCCACTTCAACCCCCTTTTGTAACGTCCACTCCCAATGGTTGCATTGATCAGTTGTTCCTGTTACAGATTACCAGGGAGGGAGGGGTCCTTCCGTTGCCCACTGCCTCTCGCCTGCTAAAGGTCACTTGTAGCCACTCTACAAGAAATTTCTCCCATGTCTTTCTTGGAACGAGCCAGAGTGGGTGCGTGACGTTGCCCGTGGGATAAATGGAAAACAAGGTGGACTTTGGTTACCACCTCAAGTCAACGCTTGCGGGGGTGGGGTGGCGGGCATGGTAGTTAGCATTGCTGCCTCACAGCGCAAGGGATCCAGGTTTGATTCCTGGCCTCGGGTCACTGTCTATGCAGAGTTTGCATGTTCGCCCCTTCCATGTCTGTGTGCGTTTTGCTCCGGGTGCTCTGGTTTCCACCCACAGTCCAAAGGACATGCTAATTAGGGTGCATTGGCCGTGCTGAATTCTCCCACAGTGTAACCCCAACAGGCATGTGGAGACGAGGGGATTTTCACAGTAAGTTAATTGCGGTGTTAATGTAAGCCTTACTTGTGACAATAATAAATAAAGTGTCCCAGTGGAGATTGGTAATGAGAGGCAGCCCTCCCTCCTCCCCTCTGCCGATGCCATCCATAAAGAGATGTCCTTCCTCGGCCTTGCCCAGTTCACGCCACCCTATCATCCAGGGCGTCTTTCTCCATGTAGTCCGTCCATGTCGAGGGGGACATGCTGCGGTACGGGTCCAGCAAAATCCGGAAGCATCGGACGATGAGTAGACCCAGGAAGGCGAAGAGCAAGATGACCAGGGCGAAGGTGGTCCTTTGCTCTGGCGTGACGGGCGAACTGGCAGCTGTCACGGGAGGGCCGGTGCTCAGAAAATCTTGGGTCATGCTGGTCCCCTGCGTTCATCGCCCGACCGCCATCTGAAACCTATCTTCCAGTAAGCTTCAGGTAACCTGTGATGGAAATCGAGAACAAATTAAATCTCTCAATGGCTTGCTTGGTGAGATGCATATTGTCCGTGCCCAGAAACTGTTTAGCACGTGTAATCTTGTAGATAGGAATTGGGTACAAGACTGCATTTCTTGCTGCCAGACTTGGTTAGGTCAGGATTCCCCATTTAGCACCCCACCCCACCCTCCCCACTTCAACTTCAGGAAGTGCATTAGAGGATGTGCCCTGGTCTCCATCAACAGGGATGAAGTAGAAATGGTCAAGAGAGAGCGCTTCAGGTTTTTAGGTGTCCAGATCACCAACAACCTGCCCTGCTCTACCACACACTGACACTAGAACATAGAACATAGAACATAGAACACTACAGCACAAACAGGCCCTTCGGCCCACAAGTTGCGCCGACCACATCACCTACCAACCTACAGACCTATCTATAACCCTCAATCTCATTAAACCCCATATACTCATCCAGAAGTCTTTTAAAAGACCCCAGCGAGTTCGCCTCCACCACCACTGACGGCAGCCGATTCCATTCACTCACCACCCTCTGAGTGAAAAACTTACCCCTAACATCACTTCTGAACCTCCCTCCCCGCACCTTAAATCTGTGTCCTCTCGTAGCGACCATTTCAAACCGGGGAAATAGCCTCTGAGAGTCCACCCTATCTATCCCTCTCAACATTTTGTAAACTTCTATCAGGTCGCCTCTCAACCTTCGTCTCTCCAGGGAAAAGAGTCCCAGCTCCCTCAACCTAACTTCATAAGGCATGCCTCCCAGTCCAGGCAACATCCTTGTAAATCTCCTCTGCACCCTTTCAATAGCTTCTACATCTTTCCTATAGTGAGGCGACCAGAACTGCGCACAATACTCCAAATGAGGCCTGACAAGGGTCTTATAAAGTTCCAGCATTACCTCCCGACTCCTAAACTCAATCCCTCGATTAATGAAGGCCAGTACACCATACGCCTTCTTGACCACCTCCTCCACCTGCGAGGCCGATTTAAGAGTCCTGTGGACCCGGACCCCAAGATCCTTCTGCTCCTCAACACTACTCAGACTTCTGCCCTTAATAGTGTACTCGTTCATCCCGTTGGTTCTGCCAAAATGGACGACAACACATTTATCCGCGTTGAAGTCCATCTGCCACTTCTCCGCCCAGTCCTGCATCCTATCTATGTCCTGCTGCAACTTTTGCCATCCTTCCAGATCATCCACAACACCACCGACCTTCGTGTCATCAGCGAACTTACTTACCCATCCCTCCACTTCCTCATCCAGGTCATTTATGACACTATAGTTAAGAAAGCCCCACCAACACCTCTACTTTCTCAGAAGACTAAGTGATCTGAAATGTACTAAATTCTGAAGGGGCTTGATAAGGTGGATGGCTGTTTCTTCTTGGGAGAAATCTAAAATATGGGGTGGGGGGGACAATCTCAGGGTAAGGAGGTCTGCCATTTAGGACCTAGATGAGGAGAGTACCTCGCTCAAAGGTTTGTGAGAATTCTCTGTCCCGGAGAGATTATTTCTTCAATTACTTCATGGGATATGTGGGGAGGGAGTAGGGGGGTGCCTCGTTTGCCCAGGGTTTATTGCCCATTTCTCATTGCCCTCGAAAAGGTGGTGGTAAGCTGCCTTTTTGAAACACTGCAGTCCATGTGTGTAGTTAGATGCACTTCACACTACATCGAGTCAATGGATGGGAGGCTGGTTTGCGTGATGGACTCACCCTTTATGGTTTTGTAGTTCCTTGCGGTCTTGAACAGAGCAGGAGCCCATACCAAGCTGTGATACAACCAGTAAGAATGCTTTCTATGGTGCGTCTGTAAAAGTTGGTGAGAGTCGTAGCTGACATGCCAAGATTCCTTAGTCTTCTGAGAAAGCAGAGGCGTTGGTGGGGCTTTCTTAACTATAATGTTGGTATGGTGGGACCAGGACAGGTTGTTGGTGATCTGGACACCTTAAAAACTTGAAGCTCGCGACTTCGCCCCCGTTGATATAGACAGGGGCATGTTCTCCTCTACGCTTCCTGAAGTTGATGTAGTGTGAATCATAGAATCCCTACAGTGCAGAAGGAGGCCATTTGACCCATCAAGTCTGCACCAACCACAACCCCACCCTGGCCCTATTCCTGTAACTCCACACATTCACCTGCTAATCAGCTGACATCAGGGTCAATCTAGCATAGCTAATCAACCTAACCCGCACATCTTTCAGACTTTGGAAGGAAACCGGAGGACCCAGAGGAAACCAACGTCGACACGGGGTGGGGAGAGAACGTGCAGACTCTGCACAGACAGTGACCCAAGCTGGCAATCGAACCCGGGTCCCTGGCGCTGTGAGGCAGCAGTGCTAACCCACTGTGCTGCCTAAGTGTATGTGACTACGTGTGCGGACTGCAGCGGTTCAAGAAGGCAGCTCACCACCACCTTCCCGAGGGCAATCGGGAATGGACAATAAAACCTGGGCTAGCCGGACAATGCTCCCATTTCCCGTGAAGTAAATAATCTCGCCATGATAGAGAATTCTCACAACCCTTTGAGTGAAGTAAAGTCTCTTCATCTAGGTCCTAAATGGCAGACCCCATGTACACCTTCACCTGGTGCTTAAAATTTCATCTGACAGGAAACAATCTCTTTGCCTTACCAAGCCCCTTCAGAATTTACTGCATTTGAGATTGGCTTTCATTCTTCTGAACACCAGAGGAAATGGGCACAATTTGCTCAACCACTTATCAGAGGACAACCACTTCTGTTCCACATTTCTCTCCCCTCCCCCACCCCCACCCCCACCCCCCGCCTCCCCACACCATCCCAGGGACTGACCTAGCTGCACTGCCTCCACAGCAAGTATATCTCCCTCTTAAACATGGTGATAAACCACGCACTGTATTCCAGATGCGGCCTCTCCAAGACCCTGCAGAATTAGAGTGAGATTTCTTGGGGCAGCACAGTGGTTAGCACTCTTAGCAGGCCTCAATTCCGGCCTTGGGTCACTGTCTGTGTGGAGACTGCACGCTCTCCCCGTGTCTGCGTGGGTTTCCTCTGGGAGCTCCGGTTTTCCTCCCACAGTCTGAAAGATGTGCAGGTTAGGTAGCTTGGCCATGCTAAGTTGCCCCTTAATGTCCAAAGATGTGCGGGTGAGGTGGATTGGCCATGCTAAATTGCCCCTTGTAACCAATAAATTTATTTTACTTTACTAAGGGGCAATTTAGCATGACCAATCCACCTAACCTGCACGCGAGCTGTGCAAGTCCAGACCCACCAGCGCAACAACTACAGTGCCTACTACAGTGCCTGTCCAGTATGTGCCAGGACATTCCATGCCCGAATTGGCCTGATCAGTCATCTTCGGACACACTGCATCCAGCCTCAAAATGACTAATGGTGTCAAGGTCCTCATTGATGACGATGGACGAACAACGTACATCTTTGGGCACTAAGGGGCAATTTAGCATGGCCAATCCCCCTAACCTGCACATCTTTGGGCACTAAGGGGCAATTTAGCATGGCTAATCCACCTAACCTACACATCTTTGCACTTTACAACAACTTTCGAGGGGCACTCAACCGTTGTGAGGTAGGATGCAGGGCAGCCGTTTGATTGGGTGCGCTTGTGTGGTCAACAGGAAAGACCAGAGGTCAGAAAGATGCCCCTCACACACAGTCTTCAGCACTGGGATGAGGGAGGCTCAAGTGTCTTGGAGTCATTTAAGAAATAACTGGGTGTTGGCGTCATACTTTTGGAAGGATGTCGCGTCCTTGGACGGAGACATGCTGGGAATTGTTCTCCTGAGTACAGGGATTAAGGGAAGATTTAATTGAAGTATTCACGATTGAGTGCTTTTTTGATGAGAGTAAATTGGGAGGAACTGTTGCTGCTGCCACGTAATGAGGAGCGACAATATTTTACATTAATTGACAAAAGAACTGGAGGGGGAGAATCTTGATTGAAACGTAGCGAATCATGATCTGGAAGGCGCTGTCCGAGAGCGCGCAGGTTCAGTAGGAGCATTCGAAAGGGGGGAATTGGAGAATTACTTGAAGGGTAAAGATTTGTAGGCCTACGGGGAAAGTGTGCGCCTCTGTCTGTCTGCCTCACCTGTGTGTCTGCTCCTGTATCTCCGTGTGTGTCTCTGCGCCCGCCTGTGGTTGCATGTTAGGATAGAGTTGAGCATCAGGCTGTGCCTGAGTGCCTGGTCGTCTCTGCCGTGCTGCGTGCCTCCTTGTGCGTGTGTGTGAAGCTGCGTGCATAACGACACACGCAAAAGTGTGTGAGAGCATGTCTGGGTGCGTTTCTGTGCAAACGTGTGGGTGCATGTGCGCTCAACCGCATGGAGGGAATGTTTGTTTGCGCACCCACGTGAATTGGTTGTGCACACGTGTGTCTGTGTGTGTGTGCACTAACACGGGTGTATGTTTGTGTGTGTACACAAATGTTAATCTGCATGTGTATATGTGCGTGGGTTTCCTCCGGGTGCTCTGGCACCTGTTCGTGTACACTGAGGGAGAACTTAGCACAGAACCAGCGCGTCTTGGGACTGTGGGAGGAAACTAGAGTACCCAAAGGAAACCCACAGGGGAGAACAGGGCGGAGGGGCAGCACAGTGGGTTAGCATTGCTGCCTCACAGCACCAAGAACCCCGGGTTCCATTCCCGGCTTGGGTCACTGTCTGTGCGGAGTCTGCACGTTCTCCCCGTGTCTGTGTGGGTCTCCTCCAGGTGCTCCGGTTTCCTCCCACAGTCCAAAGATGGTTAGGTGGATTGGCCATGCTAAATTGCCCCTTAGTGTCCAAAGATGTGCGAGTTAGGTTGATTGGCTATGCTAAATTGCCCCTTAGTGTCAGGGGGATTAGCAGGGTAAATATGTGGGGTTCTGGGTGTAGAGCCTGGTGCAGACTCGATGGGTTGAATGGCCTTCTCCTCCACTGTAGGGATTCTATAACTCTAAACTCCATCTGCCATTCATCAGCCCACTGGCCCAATTGATCAAGATCCCATTGCTACCCTAGATAGTCGTCTTCACCGTCCACCAGTTTATTTATTAGTGTCACAAGTTGGCTTACATTAACACTGCAATGAAGTTACAGTGAAAATCCCCAAGTCGCCACGCTCCTGTTCGGGTTACACTGAGGGAGAATTTAGCATGGCCAATGCACACCCTAATCAGCACATCTTTCGGACTGTGGGAGGAAACCGGAGCACCCAGAGGAAACCCACGCAGACACAGGGAGAATGTGCAGACTCCACACAGGCAGTAACTCGAGCCGGGAATCGAACCCCCGGGTCATAGAGGTTTACAGCATGCTTGGTTGTCCGGCTGAGCAACCTGGGGATTCTCAACTGCGACATTCGGAGCAGCTGGAGGCTCATTCTGTTGTCCGATTCCATTGGGTGGTTGGGCCTGATTTTGTTCTAGCCACTGTGGTTAGTCACAGCTCCAGGGTCCCGGGTTCGATTCCCGGCCCCGGGTCACTGTCTGTGTGGAGCTTGCACATTCTCCCCGTTGTCTGCGTGGGTTTCCTCCGGGTGCTCCGGTTTCCTCCCACAGTCCAAAAGATGTGCGGGTTAGGGTTGATTGGGCCGTGCTAAAAAATTGCCCCTTAGTGTCCAGGGATGCGTAGGTTAGAGGGATTAGTGGGTATAATATGTCGGGATATGGGGGTAGGGCCTGGGTGGGATTGTGTTTGGTGCAGACTCGATGGGTGATGATGCTGAAAAAACATTCAGACGGTTACATGGGTAAGATGGGTGTAGAGGACAAACGCGGGCAACTGGGACTAGCTTAGTGGTAAAAATTGGGTGGCATAGACAAGTTGGGCCAAAGGGCCTGTTTCCATGCTGTAAAGCACTGTGCTACCGTGTCCCCGGTAGAATGGCACCCGCCTCTACTACTACCTCTGGCAGCTCGTTCCAGACACTCACCACCCTCTCTGTGAAAAAATTGCCCCTCTGGACCCTTTTGCAATTGGGCCTTTGACGCTGTGAGGCAGCGGTGCTAACCCACTGTGCCCCCGTGCTGCCTTTAGCGAAGTAAAGTTTATTTATTTATTACTTTAACACTGCAATGAAGTTACTGTGAAAATCCCCCCAGTCGCCACACTCCTGTTCGGGTTACACTGAGGGAGAATTTAGCACGGCCAATCCACCCTGACCAGCACAGTCTTTCGGACTGCGGGAGGAAACCGGGAGCACCCGGAGGAAACCCACGCAGACACTTGGGGGGGAGAACGTGCAGACTCCGCACAGACAGTGACCCGAACCGGGAATCGAACCCGGGTCCCTGGCGCTGTGAGGCTGCAGTGCTAACCCACCGTGCCACCTTTAGCAGTGTAAAGGAGTCAATTCTCCAGGTCTTGTTTGCTCCCCCCCCTTCCCCCCCCTTAACCCTCTTCCCTCTCCACCCCTTACCTGCCTCGGAACAGCTTCCACTCTCTCAGTTCTTCACCCGGAAAACTGGTACAGCGTCAGCGAAATTAAGAGGGTTGGCTCGTTGTTCCAAGAGGGTAGACAGAGGAATTCGAACAGCCCGAACCCGTCTTGTGTTTGTCCCCGGAGCTTGTGGTTCAGAAGCCGGAGCGGAGGCTGGAGATCCAATGACACGGGACAAATTAAAGATTGGATGGGACAGTGTGGCACTTGTGCCTCGATCTCTGACCGAGCGATTGCCAGGCTTGCTTGGGGAAGACATTCGTAGATTGGCAATTAGTGTCACAGACTCCTCACCCGGTTCACATCGATCCAGCCCTGCCTGCCTGCTGCTGCTGCTGCTGCTGCTTAAACTGTGACAGGCACATCTTTCACTCACAGTGCTACACTCCCAGACACCCTGCGTGCCGGCCAGCCGCGCTCTGCTGCTTGTCCCATTGCCACAGCGGCTTTGATTAACTCCAGTCTGTGATGGTGCTGTAAAGTCAGTGGGAGAATAGCATCCGCTTTGCAAAACATACACGCACAAACACACACACACATAAACATACAGATACACACACACTTGGAGACACACATACTTGGAGACACACACACACACACATAGACACATGTACACACACACAGACACACACACACACACACACACATAGAGACACACACAGACACACATAGAGACACACACACACACAGGCACATGTACACACCCAGACACACACACACACACAGGCACATGTACACACACAGACACACACACACACATAGATACAACAGATGCACACACATAGAGACACACACACAGAGACACACACAGATGCACATAGAGACACACACACACATAGACACATGTACACACACACATGTACACACACACATAGAGACACACACGCATAGGCACATGTACACACACAGACACACACATAGACACATGTATATACACACAGACACACACACACACACATACACATAGAGGCACACACACACACACACATAGACACATGTATACACACACGCACACACACACACTGGCAGCATTGTGAATCCACCTACCCACCGCCTCCTATCTAAATCGCCTGCTGTGTGGGCATTGGATTGAATCATAGAATTGCCAAGGGCCGACACATCATACAATCCCTACAGTGCAGCGGGAGGCCATTCAGCCCATCAGGTCTGCACTAACCACCATCCCACCCAGGCCTATCCCTATAACCCCACAGGTTTGCCCTCACTAACTCCCCTCTTTGGACACTAAGGGGCAATTTAGCATGGCCGATCCTCCTAACCCTCACATCTTTGGATAGCAGGGGGTAATTTAGCATGGCGAATCCACCTAACCTGCATATCATTGGATTGTGGGAGGAAGCTGGAGCACCCGGAGGAAATCCATGCTGACACGGGGAAAACATGCAAACTCCACACAGATGGTGACCCAAGCTGGGAATCGAACCGAGGTCCCTGGCGCTGTGAGGCAACACCCGGTGTTGGAGTGGCGGAGAAAGCTGGAAGTGCACCCAAGTTGTTTGCACTGACCATCCTGAGGTTGGGAAGGCGGGAGTCAAAATGTATTTATTAGTCACAAGTGGGCTTACATTAACACCGCAATGAAGTTATTGTGAAAGTCCCCTGGTCGCCAAACCCATTGTACCCATGTAACTGTCTAAATGCTTTTTAAAAGACAAAATTGTACCCACCCCTACAACTACCTCTGGCAGCTAGTTCCAGACACTCACCACCCTCTGTGTGAAAAAATTGCCCCCTGCACCCTTTTGTATCTCTTCCCTCTCACCTTAAACCTATGCCCTCTAGTTTTAGACTCCCCTACCTTTGGGAAAAGATATTGACTGTCTAGCTGATCTGTGCCCCTCATTATTTTATAGACCTCTATAAGATCACTCCTCCTACACTCCAGAGAAAAAAGTCCCAGTCTATCCAGCCTCTCCTTATAACTCAAACCATCAAGTCCCAGTAGCATCCTAGTAAATCTTTTCTGTACTCTTTCTAGTTAAATAATATCTTTTCTACAATAGGGTGACCAGAACTGCACACAATATTCCATGTGTGGCCTTACCAATGTCTTGTACAACTTCAACAAGACGTCCCAACTCCTGTATTCAATGGACTGACCGATGAAACCAAGCATGCCGAATGCCTTCTTCAGCACTCTGTCCACCTGTGACTCCACTTTCAAGGAGCTATGAACCTGTACCCCTAGATCGCTTTGTTCTGTTGGCTGGTATTAACACTGCAATTAAGTTACTGTGAACATCCCCTAGTCGCCGTACTCCAGCGCCTGTTCGGGTACATTGAAGGAGAATTTAACACCTAACCAGCACGTCTTTCGGACTGTGGGAGGAAACCAGAGCATCTGGAGGAAACCCACGTAGACATAGGGAGAACATGCAGACTCCATACAGTGACCCAAGCCGGGAATCGAACCGGAGGAGTGCAGAGATCTCGGAGGGTTTTGGGGGCTGGAGGAGGTTACAGAGATAGGGAGGGGGTGTAGGGGCTGAAGGAGGTTGCAGAGACAGGGAGAGGGTGTAGGGGGCTGGAGGAGGTTACAGAGATAGGGAGGGGGGTGTAGGGGGCTGGAGGAGGTTACAGGTATAGGGAGGGGGTGTAGGGGCTAGAGGGGATTACAGAGATAGGGAGGGGGTGTAAGGGGCTGGAGGTTGTTACAGAGATAGGGAGGGGGGTGTAGGGGCTGGAGGAGGTTACAGAGATAGGGAGGGGGTGTAGGGGCTAGAGGGGGTTACAGAGATAGGGAGGGGGTGTTGGGACTGGAGGAGGTTACAGAGACAGGGAGAGGGTGTAGGGGCTGGAGGAGGTTACAGAGATAGGGAGGGGGTGTAGGGGCTGAAGGAGGTTGCAGAGACAGGGAGAGGGTGTAGGGGGCTGGAGGAGGTTACAGAGATAGGGAGGGGGTGTAGGGGGCTGGAGGAGGTTACAGGTATAGGGAGGGGGTGTAGGGGCTAGAGGGGGTTACAGAGATAGGGAGGGGGTGTTGGGACTGGAGGAAATTACAGAGACAGGGAGAGGGTGTAGGGGCTGGAGGAGGTTACAGAGATAGGGAGGGGGTGTAGGGGGTTACAGAGATAGGGAGGGGGTGTAGGGGCTGGAGGAGGTCACAGAGATAGGGAATAGGTCCGTGGCGCTGTGAGTCAGCAGTGCTAACCACTGTGCCATTACAAGCATTAGATGAATGCAATTTAATATTGAAACCTGGTCAAGCATTCCGATCCATTCACAAGAGTATTTACTAGACAAAACTTGACCTTGAGTCAAATGAGGTGGCGTTTTATAGAATATATTAGATGTAGGCGAAAAAAATCTTGTCAGACTTCAGTTTTAAGGAGTGTCTAAAGAAGAAGACAGAGATGGAAAAATTTAGGGAGGGAATTCCAGAGCTTAGGGCCCCCCCCCAGGCAGCTGAAGGCACGGCCCCCAGTGGCAGAGCAATGGGAATTGGGGGATGCTCGAGAGGCCGGAATTGGAGGAACGCAGAGATCTCGGACGGTTGTAGGGGCTGGGGGAGGTTGCAGAGATAGGGAGGGGGTGTAGGGGGCTGGAGGAGGTTTCAGAGATAGGGAGGGTGTGTAGGGGGCTGGAGGAGGTTTCAGAGATAGGGAGGGTGTGCAGGGGGCTGGAGGAGGTTACAGAGATAGGGAGGGGGTGTAGGGGCTGGAGGGGGTTACAGAGATAGGGAGGGGGTGTAAGGGACTGGAGGAAGTTACAGAGATAGGGAGGGGGGTGTAGGGGGCTGGAGGAGGTTACAGAGATAGGGAGGGGGTGTAGGGGCTGGAGGAGGTTACAGAGATAGGGAGGGGGGTGTAGGGACTGGAGGAGGTTACAGAGATAGGGAGGGGGTGTAGGGGCTGGAGGAGGTTTCAGAGATAGGGAGGGGGGTGTAGGGGCTGGATGAGGTTACAGAGATAGGGAGGGGGTGTAGGGGCTAGAGGAGGTTACAGAGATAGCGAGGGGGTGTAGGGGCTGGAGGAGGCTACAGAATTTCTCAACACAACTGCTGTCAATCGCTATCTGACTTAATTTCGCGCTTCCGAGTTCCAGACCTCCCCAGGGCACAGACACACATTACTGCGCCGATTGGTTCTGCTGTACTCCCTGATGTGTTATTACAGCCTGACTGAACATCATTATATGCAACCCCCCCCCACCACCCTCCAATTCCCCCACTCCCTCCCTCCACTCCCCCAACTAGTCAAGAAGGCATATGGCAACGCTTGCCTTCATCGGCCAGGGTATTGAGTTTAAAAATTGGGCAAGTCATGTTGCAGCTTTATAGAACCTTAGTTAGGCCGCACTTGGAATATCGTGTTCAATTCTGGGTCGCCCACACTACCAGAAGGATGTGGAGACTTTGGAGAGGCTTACAGAAAAGATTTACCAGGGTGTTGCCCCTGGTATGGAGGGCATTAGCTACGAGGAGAGGTTGGAGAAACTCGGTTTGTTCTCACTGGAGGTTGAGGGGCAACCTGATAGAAGTCTACAAGATTATGAGGGGCAGAGTGGATAGTCAACAGCTTTTTCCCCCCAGGGTGGAAGAGTCAGGGGCACAGGTTTAATGGGCAAGGTTTAAAGGAGATGTACGAGGCAGATTTTTTACACAGGTAGTAGTGGGTGCCTGGAACTCGCTGCCGGGGGAGGGAGTGGAAGTGAATACAGTGGTGACTTTTAAGGGTCGTCTTGACAAATACATGAATAGGATGGGAATAGAGGGATATGGTCCCTGGAAGAGTAGAGGGTTTTAGTTCAGTTGGGCATCATGGTCAGTGCAGGATTGGAGGGCCGAAGGGCCTGTTCCTGTGCTGTAATTTTCTTTTTTTTTGTTCTTTATACTCAGGCCTGAGGCCTACTCATGTTGGACAGTCCCTGAGCCTGAGGGCCGTCAGCCCTCCCACATTGGCCTCCTAGGCTGGCAATCGAAGGTTAATCTCTGGGCTAATGCTTTGAGAGCCGGAGCTACCTCCAGCTTCTTAAGGAGGGGGGGAAAGAACTATCATTGTTTGACGCAAAATTCCAAAAGGGAATGGGAATAATCTCATAGAAACTTACGGAATGCCAAAAGGCCCGGATAGAATGGATGCAGGGAAGATGTCTCCATTAGTCGGAGAGACCAGGATCCGAGGGAGCAAGGCCACAGGGTAAAGAGATGCCCTTTAGGACGGAGATGAGGAGGAATCTCTTCAGCCAGAGGGTGGGGGAGTCTGTGGAATTCGTTGCCACAGAAGGGGCTGGGTCATTGAGTGTATTTAAGACAGAGATGGATTGGTTCTTGATAGGTAAGGGGGTCAAGGGTGACGTGGAAGAATGAGGGAGGGCGTTGGGAAACTTATCAGCCATGGCGGAGAAGACCCGATGGGCCAAATGGCCTAACTCTGCTCCGAAATCTCATGGTCTTCTCAATCTCAATGAGGGATCGGCTAATTTGGGACTGGGTTGAGGAGAGGTTCCTTCAGTTAGAGGGTGGTGAGCCTTCGGAACTCTTGATCTTAGACATCGAGTGCGTACAGCAACCCATACATTTTTGGTTGCTAAAGATATCAATGGCTTTGGACCAGAAAGTGACGTGAGAGGTAAAAGATCAACCATCATCTCCCAATTGATTTTTTAAAATTCATTCGTCGCTGGCTGGGCCAGTGTTTATTTCCCATCCCTAGTTTCCCTTGGAGGGGCAGTTAAGAGTCAACCACATTGCTGTGTGGCTCTCTGGGAGTCACATGTAGGCCAGACCTGGGTAAGGACGGCAGATTTCCTTCCCTAAAGGGAACCAGATGGGTTTTTTCCGACAATGGGTCATCAGTAGATTCTTAATTCCAGATATTATTTTCATTGAATTCAAATTCCACCATCTGCTGTGGCAGGATTTGAACCCAGATCCCCCAGAACATTAGCCGGAGTTTCTGGGTTAATAGTCTAGCAATAATATCACCAGGCCATCACCTCCCCTGATTGGGGGAACACGCTCGAACACTGAAAAACCCGGATAGAGTGGACACGGGGAAGATGTCTTCATTAGTTGGGGAGACTAGGATTTGAGGGCACACAGCCTCAGAGTAAAGACACCACTCCTTAGAACCAAGATTAATTTCTCTTGCTCCTTATGTTCTTGTTGTACATATGGACATCCCAGTTTTGAAAAGTTTATTTATTACATCCTGGGGGTTACCACTGACCATCACTGAATCCCCCCCCACTATCAACATCCTGGGGGTTACCATTGACCATCACTGAATCCCCCCACTATCAACATCCTGGGGGTTACCACTGACCATCACTGAATCCCCCCCCACTGTCAACATCCTGGGGGTTACCATTGACCATCACTGAATCCCCCCACTATCAACATCCTGGGGGATACCATTGACCATCACTGAATCCCCCCCTACTATCAACATCCTGGGAGTTACCATTGACCAGAAACTGAACTGGACTCAGCCATATAACTACTGTGGTTACCAGAGCAGGTCAGAGGCTGGGAATCCTGTGGAGAGTAACTCACCTCCTGACTCCCCCCAAAGCCTGTCCACCATCTACAAGGACACAAGCCAGGAGTGTGATGGAACACTCTCCACTTGTCTGGATTCACTCCTTCCACCACCGACACAGCCGTGTGCACCATCTACAAGATGGCCCTCAGTGACTCACCAAGGTTCCTTCGACCTTCTAAACCCGCCACCTCCATCATCTCGAAGAACAAGGGGGGTGGGCAGCAGTCACATGGGGAACACCACTACCTGCAAGTTTCCCCTCCGAGCCACTCACCATCCCGACTTGGAAATATATCGGCCGTTCCTTCACTGTGGCTGGGGTCAAAATCCCAGAACTCCCTCCCTAACAGCTCTGTGGGTGTACCTACACCACACACACGGGGACTGACTGATATCCAATAACAATCCCGGAACTCCCTCCCTAACAGCACTGTGGGTGTACCTACCCCACACACAGGGACTGACTGATGTCCAATAACAAGCCTGGAACTCCCTCCCTAACAGCACTGTGGATGTACCTACCCCACACACGGGCACTGACTGATGTCCAATAACAATCCTGGAACTCCCTCCCTAACAGCACTGTGGGTGTACCTACCCCACACACAGGGACTGACTGATGTCCAATAACAATCCTGGAACTCCCTCCCTAACAGCACTGTGGGTGTACCTACCCCACACACGGGGATTGACTGACGTCCAATTACAATCCCGGAACTCCCTCCCTAACAGCACTGTGGGTGTACCTACCCCACACACAGGGACTGACTTCTTTACGCAGAGAGTTGTGGGGGTCTGGAATGTGCTACCGAGTAGGGTGGTGGAGGCAGGAACGTTGGACTCGTTTAAGATGCAGTTAGATAGGCACATGAGTGAAACGAGAATGGAGGGATATGGTAGGGGCTATTGAATAGGGTTAAACCTCGGGAGACACTGGAAGGGCAGGCTGTATGATTAATATTTTTGTCTTTATTCCACAGGTGGAGGTCCACCTCGTGTCAAGCGAGGGGCATGCACACGGCGGGTCGTGCGTGGGCTGCTCTTGGAAGTCCAGGAGTGGCCTAGTACTTCATGTCGGTGTGTGTGCTTGATCCTGGACCGGTAGACGGGCGCCGCAACAGCTCAGTGACTAGCACTGCTAGCTGTGCAGATACATGGATTTGGGCCTGTGTCTGTGGGAGTTTGCGCATTCTCCCTGTGGTTGCGTGGGTTTCCTCCGGGCGCTCCGGTTTCCTCCCACACCCCAAAGATGTGCTCTTAGGCTAATCGGTTTCTACCAAATTGACACTATTTCTTCCCTGAATCTGACTGAGTAGGGTCCCATTCGTAGACATGCAGGGTAGAATAGGTGTAGGGTGATGCGGTGGCGCGGGCTCGTTGGGCCGAAGGGCCTGTTTCCCGTGCTGGGTTGTTCTTTTGTTCTTTTGTTCTTTTGACTGATGTCCAATAACAAGCCTGGAACTCCCTCCCTAACAGCACTGTGGGTGTACCTACCCCACACACACGGGGACTGACTGATGTCCAATAACAATCCTGGAACTCCCTCCCTAACTGCACTGTGGGTGTACCTACCCCATACACATGGGAGACTGACTGATGTCCAATAACAATCCTGGAACTCCCTCCCTAACAGCACTGTGGGTGTGCCTACCCCACACACACAGGGACTGACTGATGTCCAATAACAATCCTGGAACTCCCTCCCTAACAGCACTGTGGGTGTACCTACCCCACACACGGGCACTGACTGATGTCCAATAACAATCCTGGAACTCCCTCCCTAACAGCACTGTGGGTGTACCTACCCCACACACGGGCACTGACTGATGTCCAATAACAACCCTGGCACTCCCTCCCTAACAGCACTGTGGATGTACCTACCCCACACACAGGGACTGACTGATGTCCAATAACAATCCTGGAACTCCCTCCCTAACAGCACTGTGGGTGTACCTACCCCACACACAGGGACTGACTGATGTCCAATAACAATCCCGGAACTCCCTCCCTAACAGCGCTGTGATGGTGACTCCCATACCAACTTCTCAAGGGGCAATTAGGATTGGCCAATTAATGCTGGGCCTGGCCAGCGACACCTGTGGCCCCTGAAAGGGTGTTTATAAGCCTGTCACGGTTAGTGGGGCCGCCTTGTTAACATCGCCTGCCTCGCCTGGCTATGGAAAGCGCAGAGTCATTTGAACTGCAGGAGTGAGGTGCTGGCCATCACTTTGTCAGTCAGCAATCCCAGGGACTGAGCGACTTCCCTCTTATCTCAGAGCTCTCCAAACCTTTATTCCAATAGTTTTCCGGCCTACAGGAGCCTTCCTGTGGGTGCAGACTTGCTGGGCCGAAGGGCCTCTTTCTGCATTGTAGGGATTCTATCATTCAATCTGTTCTCTGCCAGATTTTACCTGCCTCTGTATTTTTATTCCTTTTCATTCCTTCGCGGAAGTGTTGGAAAGACCAATGTTTGTTGCCCATCCCTAATTGCCCCTTTTGCACTGAGTTTCTCACTTGGGCCATTTCAGGGGGGGGGTGTGGGGGGGCAGTTATGAGTTGACCACATTGCTCTGTGTGTGTGTGTGTGTGTGTGTGTGTGTGTGGAAGCGGGTAACGGGGGGGGGGGGGGATCTGGGGTCACATGTCATAGAGTCATAGAGGTTTACAGCTTGGGAACAGGCCCTTCGGCCCAACTTGTCCATGCCGCCCTTTTTTTAAAACTCCTAAGCTAATCCCAATTGCCCGCATTTGGCCCATATCCCTCTATACCCATCGTACCCATATAACTATCCAAATACTTTTTATAAGTAAAATTGTACCTGCCTCGACTATTACCTCTGGCAGCTCGTTCCAGACGCTCACCACCCTCTGTGTGAAAAAATTGCCCCTCTGGACACTTTTGTATCTCTCCCCTCTCACCTTAAACCTATGCCCTCTAGTTTTAGACTCCCCTACCTTTGGGAAAAGATATTGATTATCTACCTTGTCTATGCCCCTCATTATTTTATGGACCTCTATAAGATCATCCCTCAGTCTCCTAGGCTCCAGAGAAAAAAGCCCCAGTCTATCCAGCCTCTCCTTATAACTCAATCCATCAAGTCCCGGTACCATCCTAGTAAATCTTTTCTGCACTCTTTCTAGTTTAATACTATCCTCTCTTTGATAGGTTGACCAGAACTGTACACAATATTCCATGTGTGGCCTTACCAACGTCCTGAACAACTTCAACAAAATGCCCCAACTCCTGTATTCAACATTCTGACCGTTCAATGTTCATGAAGGCCAGACTGGATAAGGACAGCAGATTTCCTTCCCTAAAGAGGGACTTAGTGAACCAGATGGGTTTATTTTTTTTTTAACGACGTCAATGATAGTTGTCACAGTCAAATATTGAGGTATGTGTGACTACACATTACCAACATATGTGTGTGTATAAATATATATTATTAATATATACAATAGTATGTAAGTGTGTGTAAATATATTATTAATATGTAAAATAGTATGTAAGTGTGTGTAAATATATATTAGTAATAGTGACAATAATTTATAAGTATGTATAAATATGTAATATCAATATGCACAATAATGTGTGTAAATTATATATATATAACTAATATATACAATAATATGTTTGTATATATAGATTATTAATACTGTCAATAATATCTAAGTGTGAGTAAATATATATATAATTAATGGTGACAATAATATAAGTAAGGGGCAGCATGGACAAGTTGGGCCGAAGGGCCTGTTTCCATGCTGTAAACTTCTAGGACTCTATGTGTAACTATACATTATTTATATATAATGTATGGCATGTGTAAATATATCATTAATATTTCCAATAATATTGATTTAATATTTGGAAATATATTATTATGATTTGTAATACTAGGTTACACGCGGTAGTCAATAGGAATATGCGGTGCTGCTCAGGCTGGAGTTGGTCTCGAACTCGGGTCAGAGAAATGCTACCGCTCACTCACACACACACACACGCGCGCGCAGAGATGTCATGCGCAGTGTGAATGAATGGGCCAGCCAGCTCCATGTTAACTGCAGCGCCGTTTTTCCGTGTGGCGATGGTGGTATAGTGGTGAGCATAGCTGCCTTCCAAGCAGTTGACCCGGGTTCGATTCCCGGCCATCGCAAACTACTTTTTTTTTTCTTTTTTAATTTAAAATTTAATTTTTTTCCCCCCTCCCTATTCAATCTGATATTTTAATCACAATCCCAGTGTTTATACCCCTCCGCCATTCTCCTCCCGCTGATTTTATTTCTTATATTCCAAATCTGATCGGTTAAACTCATCCGCATTTTTTTCGGTTGGGCAGGCGGAATGGACCAATCGCCGTCCGGCTCTGCCTGGGAGGCTCCGCCCACTGAAGGAGGCGGGGTGCATGGCTGATTGACGCGGAGATAGACCAATCGACATACGACACTGGTTTGGTCCCGCTCATCAATGGGAGACAAAGGATTGACGTCGCATATGTCCAGTCCGGAAGGGCGGAGTCGGATTGCGTCCAATCGCTAGGTTCGATGGGCGGGAACACAGGGCGCCTCTGCTGAGTCTGCGCAGTTTTGCGGGGAAGGATTGATTGACGTGGCGGCTAACCAATCGCCGTTCGTACCTGCCCAGGATGACGCCGCCTGTTAGTTGGGGGTACATGATTGATTGACAGTATACGCAACCAATCGGCATTCGGCACCTGGATGTCCCCGCCAATCAATGGGGGGGCGGGCTTGATGGTTGAGTGACGGAGCAACTGACCAATGGGCGTTCGGTTGTTCCCGGATGACACCGCCCTAAGGGCTGTAGCATTAATTGACACGGCAAGTAACCAATAGTGTCGGGTCCCACCGGGATGACACTACCAAAGGGGCGGGGTAAGGGATTGAGTAACGGGGTAAGTGACCAATAGGCGATCGGCGTGGCGAAGCTGCCCAATCGCCGGCAGGGTGGGCTGGTCCTTGGGGCGGCAGTGTGGAGTCTGCGCCGTTGCCAGTGCCGGTTTTCGGCAGTGCCTCACCTGAGGCAACTTTTTCAGGGACAAGTTTGGTCTGTTTGTGATGGTCAAAGTTTCAAAGCCATGGGGTGATTTATGAATGTTTTATATTCTCACCCTGAAGACGTAATTCCACACCGTTTAAAACAATGACTGGGGGTAAAGTTTATTTATTTTTTTAGTGCCACAAATAAGGCTTACATTAACACCGCAATGAAGTTACTGTGAGAATCCCCCACACTCCTGTTCGGGTTACACTGAGCGAGAATTTAGCACGGCCAATGCACCCTAACCAGCACATTTTTCCGACTATGGGAGAAAACCGGAGCACCCGGAGGAAACCCACGCAGACATGGGGAGAATGTGCAGACTCAGCACAGACAGTGACCCGAACCCGGAATCGAACCCGGCTCCCTGGCATTTTGAGGCAGCAGCGCTAACCCACTGTGCCATCCCAATCACTTGTGAACTTACAGAATACTTACAGTACAGAAGGCCCATTGAGTGTGCACTGACCACAATCCCACCCAGGCCCTATCCCTATCACCCCATGCATTTACCCTTGCTAATCCTTTTGACAATAAGGGACAATTTACATCTTTGGACACTAAGGGGCAATTTAGCATGGCCAATCCACCTAATCTACACATCTTTGGATACTAAGGAGCAATTTAGCATGGCCGGCCCCCCTACCCCACACATCTTTGGACTGTGGGAGGAAACCGGAACCCCGGAGGAAACCCACGCAGACACAGGGTGAATGTGCAAACTGCACACAGACCTGAGCCAGGAATTGCGCTGTGAGGTAGCAGTGCTAACCCACTGTGCCAGCGAGCTTGTATTTGCATGTCCGAGCTGCTTACCTGTTGAGTCCTCTCTCTCTCTTTCACACCTAGACCACAGCAGGGACATAGTTAACTCTGATTCCTCCTCTCCACCCGCACTGCGTTACCCACTGAGCGGGGCCTCTCATTTCCCACTACCGATGGGAGGGGAGGGCTACCGACTTGCTTTTATAGTGATCCATGCCTTTCCCCAGGCGATGTTGCAAAGAAGACCCCAAGATGCTTTTATTTTTTTAAGGTTGTTTTATTAAAAAAAAACCCTTTTCTCCCAAGTGTACAAACAGAGGCACGTACCATCCCGTCATACCAACGGGGCACAGTGCTGACGTGGAAACGACATCTGAGCTTCGCGGCCACACAAACGGAAAATTGCCTTCCGGCCGTGGGCTGAATGTTCCTGACCCATCCGCTACGGGAATTGCGGGATGAGGGCGAACGTAGCAGGAAAATCCCACCTCAAGTGTTCTAGAAAATCTGCAGCCACCACCGCCCCCCCCGCCGGAATCAGGAGATCCTTAAGATCCAACTCTTGTGGTTCCATCCTGATGAGTCCAAGACAGAAAATTTTGACAGCCCGTTCCTTTCTTTCCCCCTCTGAGCAGTCTCCTCCAGTTACACGGTATACAGTTTGGCGGTACGGACCGGAGGACCGCTCAGAGAAAAAAGGAACAGGCTGTCAAAATTTTCTGTCTTGGACTAATCAGGACAGAACGGCAAGAGTCAACAGAAAAGCCCAAAAGGAGCGACAATTAAAATCATGGGAGGAGCAGGGCGATTGCCGAGCCATCGGCCATCCTGCAGGACACACGGTGTAGATTGTCACGGTCTTTGCCATATTTTTAAACTGCGTGACTCTGCCCAGGTACATCCCAAGCTTTTGACTCTCTCTCTCTCTCTCTCATCTCTCCATAATACCAACATCCTTCTCGCCCACCTTCAGAGAGAGAGAGGACTGTCCCACAATTCCTCGGATTTGGAAAGGAGAGAGGTCTCGCCCATGGTCAGCCCCAGAGAAACACAGTTTAAAATAAAAACAACACACTGGCGCAGTGACTGTGGATCCCTGGGACTCAACAAGCCATGCCTCCCTGCCCCCCTCCGCACTTCCCTGGAGGAAGGGGGGAAAAGAGATAAGGAGGCATCGCAATAACTGGAAACACACCACAGATCGGCTGGCGCAAGATGTCAACTTTCTTGTGGGAACTGCCTCTCTCTCTCTGCAAAGGGGACTAACGTTGCTGGACCTGCACAGTTCAATTGGGGATGAGAAATTTAGTGTGTGTGGGTACGGGTGAGGAGAGGGCGAGTCCGTGAGGGTAACAGGGGAACACAATACTGCAGGCTCCACAGGCTAAGAGGGTTGCATTGGATCTCAAAACACCAGAGGCCAGTCAAAGCCGACCGGATCATCTTGCCAAGGATGGCCTCCCTCCACACACAGCGCCATCACTGGCAGGAGGATGTAATCACAGCGTGACACGTTTACATTGGAAATTCCCACGATAGAGGCTAGTTGTGCGTCCCTGAACAGACAGGGATTCGACAGACATTCTCCTTAAAAAGGGAGAGGGCAGAAGGTTAAGACGACCGGATTGAATGAGCCGGCGGGGTAGGGCAATTCCAATCTCTGCTGGACAAACCCACCCAAGAACATGCACGATTCCTTTCAACAACTCGAGGTCAGACGTTTGGTGGTGAGGCGGGAAATCTTTGTGGCCCCGAGGTACGAGGGGGAGACGAGCTTTCTTGCCACCGATCAGTTCTTCTTTGTTTTGGCTGTGTCGTACTTGCGTTTGCTGGAGTACCAGAGGAGCAGCGGGATCCCGATGGAGGGCAGAGTCATCACGCCAAAGGCTGCCCAATCCAGCTGGAGAAGAATTTTATAAACAGGAAAAAAAATAATTAATCAGCTGTAAATCTCAGAGTCACGCATTAAGAATGTAAGAAATAGGAGCAGGAGTAGGCCATCCGGCCCCTCGAGCCTGCCCCGCCATTCAATAAGATCATGGCTGATCTGAAGTGGATCAGTTCCACTTTCCCGCTTTCTCCCCTTAATTCCCCTGTCTATCAGAAACCTATCCACCCGTGACTTAAATATATTCAGCGAGGCAGCCTCCACCACTTCAACGGGCAGAGAATTCCAGAGATTCACCACCCTTTGAGTGAAGAAGTTCCGCCTCAACTCTGTTCTAAATTCTAAAGGAGAATTGTGTCCAGTTTGGGTCACCCCATTGTGGAAAAAGGTGACACGGTGGCATCTATCTTATCCATTCCCTTCATAATCTTATGTTTCTATAAGATCTCCCCTCATTCTTCTGAATTCCAATGAGTATAGCCCCAGTCTACTCAGTCTCTCATTATAAGCCAACCCTCTCAACTCCGGAATCTCCTCTGCACCCCCTCCAGTGCCAGTATATCCTTTGTCAAGTAAGGAGACCAAAACTGTACACAGTATTCCAGGCGTAGCCTCACCAGCACCTTATACAGCTGCAACATAATCTCACTGTTTTTAAACTCTATCCCTCTAGCAATGAAGGACAAAATTCCATTTGCACCTTCTTCATTACCCGCTGCACCTGCAAACCAACTCCTCGAGATTCCTGCACAAGGACACCCAGGTCCCTCTGCACAGCAGCACGCTGCAATTTTTACCATTTAAGTAATAGGCCATTTTGCTATTATGGGATAAATCCCTAGCTTGTCCGACCCCCTCTCCTTATAACTCAGGCCCACTACTGGCAACATCCTTGTAAATCTTCTCCGCACTCTTTCCACTTTCAACAATGCCTTAGAGTTTATTTACCAGTGTCACAATTAGGCTTTCACTAATACTGCAACGAAGTTACTGTGAAAATCCCCCCAGTCGCCACACTCTGGTGCTTGTTCGGGAGGGATAATTTAGCGCCCTAACCAGCACAGTCTTTCAGACTGTGGGAGGAAACCGGGAGCACCCGAAGGAAACCCAGGCAGACACGAGGAGAATGTGCAAACTCCACACAGACAGTGACCCCGAGCCGAGAGCCGAACCTGGGTCCCTGAGGCAGCAGTGTTAACCCACTGTGCCACCACGCTGCCCCCACCGCCCCCACCCCCCCCACCACCCTCGGATGAGGCCGATACTTACATAATGTGGCGAGAAGCGTCTGTCGAACTCTCTCTGGGCCAGGATGCCGCCCTGGCCTGGGGCGCTGGTGTAGCCCACCTGAAGTTAAAGAGACACAGAGATTAATAGAAAAGGTGGCTCAAGTGTGGTCTCCCCACCCCATGCCTCGCCACGCGTCAACAAGGGTAGGGTACAGGAAGAGCAGGGTCTGATCACCAGCACAGCGCGCTACAGAAACAGGAAAGCAGCTCCTTATCTCTGAAGGAACATCACAGGCCACAGGGCCTCCTGACGTATCTGCTCACCCTCCTGACTCCCCCTCCAAAGCCTGTCCACCATCTACAAGGCACAAGTCAGGAATGTGATGGAATCCTCTCCACTTGCCTGGATGAGTGCGCGTCTCCAACAACAATCTCCACTTGCCTGGATGAGTGCGCGTCTCCAACAACAATCTCCACTTGCCTGGACAGGTGCATCTCCAACAACAATCTCCACTTACCTGGATGAGTGTGGCTCCAACATGAGCTGCGCTCATCCAGGCAAGTGGAGATTGTTGTTGGGAGCCGCACTCATCCAGGCAAGTGGAGATTGTTGTTGGAGAGCCGCACTCATCCAGCCAAGTGGAGATTGTTGTTGGAGAGCCGCACTCATCCAGGCAAGTGGAGATTGTTGTTGGAGAGCCGCGCTCATCCAGGCAAGTGGAGATTGTTGTTGGAGAGCCACGCTCATCCAGGCAAGTGGAGATTGTTGTTGGAGAGACGCACTCATCCAGGCAAGTGGAGATTGTTGTTGGGAGCTGCACTCATCCGGGCAAGTGGGGAGTTTTCCATCACGCTCCTGACCTGTGTCCTTGTAGATGGGGTGGACAGGCATTAGGGAGTCAGGAGGTGAACTTGTAGGTCCTGCGGTGCACCTTCTCCTGATGTCCCGGCAGTCCTGACAGAGTGCGGCTCCCACAACCTGATCCCGGTCTCCCCGAGGACCGGCCAGAGATCGGTGACAGTGAAGGGAGGGTAGGTCCCAGAGCAATCCCCTCACTCACCACCACTTGGCTCCCTTCCTGGGCCAGGTAGGAGATGGTTGCAGAGGTGAAATTGAAGTAACCGGCTTTAAGGGGCCGCAGCACCACCGTGTGGGTGACGTTACTGGCTCTGTGCAAAACTGAGTTAAGGAAAGGAACAGAGAGAGAGACACACAGACACACACACACGCACGGGGACAGGCGCACACAGACCCAATCAACACTTTTCAATATGAAACCCAAAAGAATATTCGGCCTGATGTTTATGCTCCCAGACGGGGACAGATTCTTGTTAAAACAGTTCCAGGACGTCCCAGACTGCAGCTTGCCCCAATGAAAGACTCAGAAGTGTATTACTGTAATGTAGCACCCACTTACTGCCCAGCAAGCTCCTACATCGAGTAACGTGACAAAGACTGACCGAATGAGAGCATTTCACTCAGCACTGACCCTCCCACAGCGCGGTGCTCCCTCGGCACTGACCCTCCCCACAGCGCGGCGCTCCCTCGGCACCGACCCTCCCACAGCGCGGCGCTCCCTCGGCACCGACCCTCCCACAGTGCGGTGCTCCCTCGGCACCGACCCTTCCCACAGTGCGGCGCTCCCTCAGCACCGACCCTCCCCACAGTGCGGTGCTCCCTCGGCACCGACCCTTCCCACAGTGCGGCGCTCCCTCAGCACCGACCCTCCCACACAGTGCGGCGCTCCCTCAGCACCGACCCTCCCCACAGTGCGGCGCTCCCTCTGCACCGACCCTCCCACAGTGCGGCGCTCCCTCAGCACCGACCCTCCCACAGTGCGGCGCTCCCTCAGCACCGACCCTCCCCACAGTGCGGCGCTCCCTCAGCACCGACCCTCCCACACAGTGCGGCGCTCCCTCTGCACCGACCCTCCCCACAGTGCGGCGCTCCCTCAGCACCGACCCTCCCCACAGTGCGGCGCTCCCTCAGCACCGACCCTCCCCACAGTGCGGCGCTCCCTCAGCACCGACCCTCCCACACAGTGCGGCGCTCCCTCAGCACCGACCCTCCCCACAGTGCGGCGCTCCCTCAGCACCGACCCTCCCACAGTGCGGCGCTCCCTCAGCACTGACCCTGAGTTTGAATCTGGATGTTGGATCCGGGCTCAAACACACTACCGAGACAGTCACCCGTGTCTCAGTCCAAAAGCCTCCCTCCCTCCCTGGCACGGAGTCGCCTCAGCGAGACTGTACTGGGAATAATCCCGCTGGATCCAGATGTGAATTCACTGATTAGAAAAGGATACGGGGCAATCCGGTCCCATTTCACTGTCAACATTCCCGAGACAATTCCAAAATCTTCCGGCGGGAAGGAATCATCGCTGAGTTCAACATCCAAGGCGGCACTGGCAGGAACAGATAGGATTAGGAGGATTACCACACAGGGAGGGGGACCAACGTAGGAACCCAATCTTTCCCCTATCTCTCCCCCAAAACCCCCTCCTCCAACAGGATCTCCAGCCCTGCTACTATTCTAAACTTAAAGTTCATTTATTTATCAGTGTCACAAGTCGGTTTACATTAACACCGCAATGAAGTTACCGTGAAGATCCCCCACACTCCTGTCCGGGTGACACTGAGGGAGAATTTAGCACGGCCAATCCACACCCTAACCAGCACAGTCTTTCGGACTGTGGGAGGAAACCGGAGCACCCGGTGGAAACCCACGCCGACACGGGGAGAACGTGCAGACTCCACACAGACAGTGACCCCGCGACCGGGAATCGAACCCGGGTCCCTGGCGCTGTGAGGCAGCAGTGCCAACCCGCCGTGCCACCCCATACATACATACACCCCAGGGATCAGATGAAACACAAGATTTCAGGGCATCCCACAGCACACCACAATTTCAAATGTCGCCATTCAGCGCACAGCAGGATCCCAAAAATGCAGGGCTGGTGGACTCACCCACGATTCAATATTGGTCCATCGGCACCGACCCTCCCGCAGTGCAGCGCTCCCTCTGCACCAACCCTCCCACAGTGCGGCGCTCCCTCGGCACCTACCTTCCCCACAGTGCGGCGCTCCCTCGGCACCGACCCTCCCCACAGTGCGGCGCTCCCTCAGCACCGACCCTCCCACAGTGCGGCGCTCCCTCGGCACCGACCTTCCCACAGTGCGGCGCTCCCTCGGCACTGACGCTCCCACAGTGCGGCGCTCCCTCGGCATCGACCCTCCCCGCAGTGTGGCACCCCCAACGGCACTGACCCTCCCCGCAGTGCGGCACCCCCAACGGCACCGACCCTCCCCGCAGTGCGGCACTCCCTCGGCACCGACCCTCCCCGCAGTGCGGCGCTCCCTCGGCACCGACCCTCCCACAGTCTCCCCCCACCTCAGCACTGTGGACGCCAGCCTGGATTTTGGCCGTATGTGGATCCGGAGCGATGTGACCGAGGGGGTAACAGGACATAGCCACAAGGCACACGCGAAGCTTGGCATCGTCAAGCGGACATCTTACCTGGTGCCGACATTGTAGATGTTGTACTGCAGCGTCAGGTCACGACCCTCCACGGCATATTTGTTGAGCAGAGACTTGGACGCGAGGAGCCGCGCTCCTTCATCGCTTCTGGCTGCTGCGAAGAGAACCACGCACACGCTGAGTAGAAACAACCTCATCTGTGGGAGATGAAAGGAAAATGGAACAGGCGCATAAACCTAACAGCACATCGGGCGCAATTTCTGTTCCAATTGAGCCTCTTCCCATCACGTCACAGAACCTCCTTTTCCCTCCCTCCAGCCCCCCCCGCCCCATGTTTTTCACCAGTTGCATCAGATTGGTCACCACGAGGAAATAGAAGTCGATTGCGGTGAGCATTTTCCAGGGAATGAGTTAAGACCATAAGACATAGAGACAGAATTAGGCCACTCGGCCCATCGAGTCTGCTTCGTCATTCAATCATAGTTGATATTTTTCTCATCCCCCCATTCTCCTGCCTTTTCCCCATAACCCCTGATCCCCTTATTAATCAGGAACCTATCTATCTCTGTCTTAAAGACACTCAGTGACCCGGCCTCCTCTGCGGCAAAGAGTTCCACAGATTCCCCACTCTCTGGCTGAAGAAATTCCTCCTCATCTCTGTTTTAAAGGATCGTCCCTTTAGCCTGAGGTTGTGCCCTCTCTGGTTCTAGTTTTTCCTACTAGTGGAAACATCCTCTCCACGTCCACTCTATCCAGTGCCTCGCAATATCCTGTAAGTTTCAATAAGATCCTCCCCCCCCCCCCCATCCTTCTAAACTCCAACGAGTACAGACCCAGAGTCCTCAACCCGTTCCTCATACGACAAGCTCTTCATTCCAGGGATCATTCTTGTGAACCTCCTCTGGACCCTTTCCAAGGCCCGGCACATCCTTCCTTAGATACGGGGCCCAAAACTGCTCACAAATTAGTTAAATTTATGACTGGATCGTGGAGAACATGTGTTAACAGCAGCGCCTCGGCCCCTTCCAGATCTCTCTCATCCCCCAACAGGTCAAATCTTAAGTGATTTTAAGTGATTGTCTCCACGATCAGTGCAGACTTGATGGACTGAATGGCCTCCGTCTGCACTGTAGGAATTATATGATTTACGTTTTGGGCTCTTTGAGAAGCTCTGGGAATTAACACTGCAATGGTAGCCCATGAGTCTTAACAGAGGCCTTCAGAGTAGGATAGGATGAAACTGTTCCCATCTGTAAAAGGATCGAGAAAGCGAGGGAACAGATTTAAGGCACAAGTGATGGCCTAGTGGTATTATCCCTGGGCGATGAATCCAGAAACTCAGCTGATGTTCTGGGGGAACCGGGTTCGAATCCCACCACGGCAGACAGTGGAATTTCAATTCAATAAAAAATACCTGGGACTAAGAATCTACTGATGACCCATTGTCGGAAAAACCCATCCGGTTCCCTTTAGGGAAGGAAATCTGACGTCCTTAACCCGGTCTGGCCTACATGACTCCAGAGCTATAGAGCAATGTGGTTGACTTTCAACTGCCCCTTCAAGGGCAACTAGGGATGGACTATAAATGTGATAACAATGTCCCATAAATGATTAAAGAAAGAGTTAGATAGATTGGCCATGCTCAAGTGCCCCTTAGTGTCCAAAGATGTGCAGGTTAGGGTGGATTGGCCGTGCTAAATTGTCCCTTAGTGTCCAAAGATGTGTAGGTTAGGGTGGATTGGCCATGCTAAATTGTCCCTTAGTGTCCAAAGATGTGCAGGTTAGGTGGATTGACCATGCTGGACACGATGGCCTGAATGGCCTCACTGTGCATTGTGATGGCTCTGCGGGGGGGGGAGATATTTGCCTGACCTCACTGTCACTTGGGAAGGGTCACTTTGACCCCTGACCTCTCACCCCAGCCCTTAATGCCAACGTGTCCATCCTCTGACCTTTAAATCACTCCCCCTTCCCCAAAGCCCCCCACAAAATACTGCAGAGAGTCCATTCCCCGTCCTGACACTGCAGCCAGTGGACTGGAAGCGCTTCTCCCCTGCCCTGACCCACTGCCGGAGCGCCGCTCCGCCGCCACTCCAAGCCCCCACTCACCCTCTCGAGTCCGCAGCCAAGAGACCGAGCCGCGCATGCGCCCTGCCTCCTCCGCGACGTGGCGCCCTGCGTCGTGACGTCAGGCCTCCATAGGTCGGAGGTCGACGGCCAGAATGAAAATCTTTCTCTCTCTCTCCCACCACCCCGGGAAAATATCTTTCTCTCACATTCGGTCAAGAGACGAAAAGAAAGTAAATTTTTTCCTGCCTCCCTGCTCTCTCCAGGTGTTGCCTGCCATCCCGTCCCCTCCGCGCGATGTTCTCTGGGAGTTGTAGTTCAGAGGCCGGAAGTCGCCCTCAGGGGAGGCGGAGAAGGAACTACAATTCCCATGATGCAGCGCACCGGGGTCCGGGAGTAGGCGGGTAAAATGACGTATGCGTCCAAAGGGCGGACCAATAGGAAGCCGCCACGCCTCCCCACGTTGGGGTGCTGTGTACGTCACTGAGAAGGGCGGGGCGTCGATGTGGGTACGTCATGCGTTCGGTACATCACATGTGGGGGACGGAGTGCCCAC
The DNA here is from genome assembly GCF_965287045.1 of Carcharhinus amblyrhynchos. Lineage (NCBI taxonomy): Eukaryota > Metazoa > Chordata > Chondrichthyes > Carcharhiniformes > Carcharhinidae > Carcharhinus > Carcharhinus amblyrhynchos. Next base: position 96,544 of record NW_027650024.1, on the reverse strand, counting down.
TTGATTGACAGGTCGTACGCTACGTCGCTGACAGGAAGGGGCGTCGGATTGATTGACAAGGGGCGTGGTTTTGACTTGATGGACAGCGCGGGCAGTGACGTTCATGGACGGGGCGGGGCGTGGACCTGACTGGTTCCCTCTCTGACGGCGGGAGGGGCTCGTGGCAGGCAGCTGTGTGATTGACAGCCTGTCGTCAATGTCACTCAGTTGTCGACTTGATTGACGGGGCAGGCAGCCAATTGACTGACAGCCTTCCCAAGTGATGTCAGGGAGTATGGGCGGGTCTCTTTCTGATTGACAGCTGCGGCAGCAACGTCACCGATGAGGGCGGGATCTTCAATTGATTGACGGCACGGATAGAGACGCCCCTCTTGTCGATGGGCAGCTGTTTAATCAAGAGCCTCGCTGTGACGTCAGTGGCGGAGGAAGGCTGCTGCTTGATTGACAACCTATTGTGACGTCACAGGAGGGCGGGCAGCTATTTGATTGACAGCCTGACTGTGACCTCAGACTTTTGTATCTTTTTCCCGACGGAAGCAGGCGGGAGAGAGAATTTCCGGGGTGGACGGGGGAAATCCTTGATTATCCTGGCTGTTTTTCCCCGAGGCAGTGGGAAGTGTAGACAGAGTCAATGGATGGGAGGCTGGTTTGTGTGATGGATTGGGGCTACATTCATCACCCTTTTGTAGTTCCTTGCGGTCTTGGGCAGAGCAGGAGCCCAGTCCAAGCTGTGATCCAACCAGAAAGAATGCTTCCTATGCTGCATCTGTAAAAGTTGGTGCAAGTCATGCCCAACTACGTGTGTGAAGTTTGCATGTTATTCCTGCCTGCGTCTACTAAATTGCCCTTTGGTCTATTTATCAGTCTCTCAAGCAGGCTTACGTTAACACAGCAATGAAGTTGCGGTGTAAAATCCCCACCCCTCCGATGTCCGGGAACACTGTTCGGGGGCGGGGGGGGGGATGTTAGCACATAACCGGCACATCTTTCGGACTGTGGGAGGAAACCCACGCAGGCACAGGGAGAACGTACAGACTCCGTGCAGACAAGTGACCCAAGCAGGGAACCGAACCCGGGCGCTGTGAGGCAGCAGTGCTAACCCGCTGTGCCACCCCAATATGTGAGGTTACGAGGATAGGGCCTGGGCTGGGATTGTTGCCAGTGCAGGTTTGATGGGCCTCCTTCTGCCCTGTAGGGATTCTATGTAAGCCAGCGCATGTCTGACTTTCTAATGGATTGTGTTGAAGAATTAATTTTAATGTTATATTGTAAATAAATTACTCTGTATTGGTCATCTGTTGATAAGGGACTTAAAGGGGGAGGGATGTAGTGGTGAGCCCCTTTAAGGGAGAGAGGTTTCGGAGAGTTACGTGACCCATGAGGCAATCAGGCGCGAATCCCGTGGTGTGGGATTCTGAGAAGGATGGAATTGCGCTGCAGGGGAGCTGACTTGCGCGATGCAGCCAACCACCATAATCCACGCAGTGACGACCCAGGACTAAATTAAATAAAAAATGTGGAGTAGACGCAGCCAGTCTCTCGTGTGATCACGTTAAAGGCGATCTCACCCTCACCCTGGGGACCACATCGCCAGTCCACCCCCCCCCCACCCTGTCTCCCCACCCCTAGCGTGGACGCACCGTTCTTCACATCAGCTTCAGGCAGATTTCCAGATACGGCCCATGGCTCAGTCCGTCGCGCCTGCAGTGGCTGGGAGATGCCAGCAGATGGTGGCAACGCATCACTTTTAATCAGCCCCGGAGTGGGAAACGTGAGAACAACTCCGGTCTCATCGAAACTACAAGCAGCAGGAGGCCGTTTGGCCCTTCCGGCCCTGCTCTGACATTCGTTACGATCATCAAATCCAATATCCTGATTCCTCCCCCCCCCATAATTCCTCGATCCCTTCAGCTGCAAGAGCGATATCTAATTCCTTCTCCCAATCACACAACGTTTTGGCCTCAACTACTTTCTGTGGGAGTGAATTCCACGCATTCCCCCTCCTCCCCTCAGTCCTTTGCCCCCTTATCCTCAAACTCTGACCCCCCCCCCCTAGTTCTGGACTCCCCCCACCATCGGGAACATTCTTTCTGAATCTAACCCTGTTAGAATTTTATAAGTTTCTATCAGATCCCCTCTCCCTCTTTCTAAACTCCACTGAATATAATCCTAACCCACTCAGTCTCTCCTTTCTCCTGCTCTTTTCCCCACAACCTTTGCTAAAGTTTATTTATTAGTCGCAAGTAAGTCTTGCATTAACACCGCGATGAAGTTGCTGCGTAACCTCACACTTTCCCACGTTGTATTCTGCCTGACGAAGGGGCTAACCCCGAAAGCTTGCGAGTATATTATCAAATAAATAGGTTGGACTAAAACCTGGTGTTGTCAGACTTTTTACTGTGTTTACGCCAGTCCAACGCCGGCATACCCACATCACCGCCACTCACCAGGTGATTCCCAGAACGGGCCGAACGGACCATTCTTGTGTGTTCCCCTTCTGTGCAAAATCCCGAGATGCGTTCCCACTCCTGCCCCATCCACTCCCGCCCCACCCTTCCCTGGCTCACCAGAACCAGGGGACACTCTGATGCAGTCCGCGTTGATCAATGTTACGACTCTCGCCAACTTTTACAGATGCCCCACAGAAAGCGTTCTTTCTGGGTTGTATCACAGCTCAGTCTGGGCTCCTGCTCTGCCCAAGACCGCAAGGAACTACAAAAGGGTGGTGAATGTAGCCCCAATTCCATCACGCAAACCAGCCTCCCATCCATTGACCCCGTCTACACTTCCCGCTGCCTCGGGGAAAAGCAGCCGGCATAATCAAGGACCCCCCCCACACACGCACCCCGGACATTCTCTCTCCCACCTTCTTCCGTCGGGGAAAAAGATACAAAAGTCTGAGGTCCCGTACCGACCGACTCAAGAACAGCTTCTTCCCTGCTGCTGTCAGACTTTTGAATGGACCTACCTCGCATTAAGCTGATCTTTCTCTACACCCCTCGCTGTGACTGTAACACTACATTCTGCACCCTCTCCTTTCCTTCTCTATGAACGGTATGCTTTGTCTGTATAGCGCGCAAGAAACAATACTTTTCACTGTGTCCCAATACACGTGACAAAAATAAGTCAAATCTATGTACTCTATGAACGGTATGCTTTGTCTGTATAGCGCGCAAGAAACAACACTTTTCACTGTATCCCAATACACGTGACAATAATAAATCAAATCTATGTACTCTATGAATGGTATGCTTTGTCTGTACAGCGCGCAAGAAACAATACTTTTCACTGTGTCCCAATACACGTGACAATAATAAATCAAATCAAATCCTTGGCTAACCCGTGTGGACCCTCTCTCTGACCAGCTTAGCTCCCTCACCCTCCCCCCTTCCCCCCACCCCCCCAGAGACAGACCCCGTGTTCTAAAACCACACGGGGCGCTCGCTGAAGTTCCCACCGGAAGTGACTAACCCAGAGAGACACTCGACAAGTGAAAAAAAAAAACAACGGTGCGATCAATAAATCAGATTTATTTCCAACTCCCATCAGTTAACAGGCAGACCACCGTAATTAAGGCACTTTCTTATACTTTCCCAACCCCCGCCCAAAAGAAAATTATTTACAATCGTCGGGTGGGGGGGTGGGGGGGGGACAGAGGAAAAAAATAAAAATGACAAAATAAGTGCATTGTTTGCTTTAAAAATCAGGCAGAAATGTCTCGTTGTGAAAACAAAAAAAAACAAGATTGTAGAATTAAATATCTCTGCAAAAAGGAAATGAACATTATACCTGGAATCATACATAGAAAGTGGAACATTGGTTTGGGACGTCCCTTCACGCAATCAGTCGACATGTTCTCCACACGCCTCACACCCTGCCCCAATGGGGTCTCAAGTTTACAGAGTCAGGCTGTTTACTGTAAACACCAGGGATTGGGGGTGGGGGGGCAGTAATCAAAGCAAATAATTTGTTAAGGTGCACATTGAATCAGCTCTTCAGTATAGAGGAGAGAGGGACGGAGAGAGGGAGAGAGGGACAGAGACAGGGACAGAGAGAGGTAGAGAGAGAGAGAGAGAGACACAGAGAGAGAGAGACAGGGACAGAGAGAGAGAGGCAGACAGAGTTGGGGGGAGAGACAGAGAGAGGGAGGGGGGGACAGAAAGGGGGAGAGAGAGGACAGAGAGAAGGGGGGGACAGAGAGAGAGAGAGAGGGGGACAGAGAGAGAGAGAGGGGACGGGGGATGACAGAGAGAGAGAAAAAAACAGCAACAGCAAGAGAGAAGAGATTGAAAGGGACAGAGAGAGAGAGAGCGAGAGGGGGACAGAGAGAGAGAGAGACTGAGAGGGACAGACAGACAGAAACAGGGAGAGTGACAGCAAGAGTGAGAAAGAGACTGAGAGGGCCAGAGAGCGAGGGGGATAGAGAGAGAGAGAGAGAGATACAGCAAGAGAGAGACTGAGAGGGACAGAGAGAAAGAAAGGGAGAGACAGAAAGTGAGAGAGAGAGACTGTGAGAGGGGGAGAGAGAGAGAGAGAGGGGGCAGCAAGAGAGAAAGAGAGACAGTGAGACACAGAGAGAGACAGCAAACGGGAGTGAGAGAGGGACAGAGGGAGAGGGACAGAGGGAGAGAGAGGCAGAGGGTGAGGGAGACAGTCAGTCAGTCAAAGAGAGAGAGAGAGACAACTGAGAGAGAGAGAGGTAGAAAGTCTTTACACTTCTCTCCCCCTGCCCCGAGGTAAGTTGGGGGGGGGGGGGGGGGGGGGGTGGTGGGCTTCCAATTTTTAAAGTGCAACTAGGCTATATGTGCTAAATCAGTGAATGAAACGACCAATAGTAAAGCTCGTTCGAGATCCTGAGTCCAGACACCCCCACCCCCAGAAATTGCTCCCATGCGAGCTCAACCTTCCCCCTGAACTGGGACTGGGGAGCCGTGCGTGGGGCCACTCAGCCCGTAGGGCCTGTCCTGCTATTCGATGAGATCACGAGTGATCTGATTGCTGCATCACTCCTCATCTTCTACAACGCCCCCTCCCCTATCTCTCACATACCCTAATCCTCGACCTCCCCCTCCATTGTCCATCAAATACCCCATCTAACTCAACCTCAGGGGGAGGGGAGGGGAGAGAACCCCACAGACTGAACACCCTCTGAGTGAAGAAATTCCTCCTCATCCTCGTCTTCGACGCAGAGACCCCCCCCCCCCTCATTCAGAAACCATTCCCCGCCCCCCCCCCCCCTCTCCTTTCCCCCTCCCTCCCCTACCTCGTTCTAGTCTGCCCCATGCTCGCTCCTGGTATCCAACCCGACCCAGTCCTCTCGAGGTGAGCCTGACACATTTCAATGAGATCACCTCTCATTGTCCTCAACCTGAGAAAGTGGAGGGTGGTGGTGGTGGTGGTGGGGGCATCCTCAACCTGCTCAAACTCTCCTCAGTCCTGCAATGAGCTGTCTGAACCCCCCCCCCACCCCTCTCCAAACTCTGACCTGACTCCCTACCTTGAGCATTCGGCTATAGTTGCTCAGGTCATGGCCATTTTTTTTGGCGGGGGGGGGGGCGGGGGGGAGAGGTGTGTTTTGGTCCACGATGCCCCCTCCTCTCCCTCACAGTGAGAGTCGCACCCCACCCCCCACCCCCAACCCCCAACCTCCCTCCCTCCCTCGGGCCTGACCCTCCCATTCCAACCCCCTCCCCCATCACTACAGTCACACTCATTTATGGAGCAGTTTGGGGCGGGGGGGTGGGGGGAGGTGGCGATATGAGGGGCTTAAGCGAAATCCCACCTGGATCCCACGCCCCAGATTTCAATGGCCCAGCCCGTTGTCAGCCGGATGGAACGGTGGGTGCAGCCTCTGGGAAGCAAGGCCTCGCACTTACTTAGGCGCGTAAGGAAACGGGCGCTCTTCCCGCAGCCGGCCCCCGGGAGACAAGGACGTTCGTCCGTGACCCTTGGGTCTGTGGGGGCGGGGGGAGGGGTGGAGAAACGAGGATCGGCCCAGGACGCTCGAGGTCTCCCTTCCGATCTTTAGCCGTCGAGACCCGTGCCTGCCTGAGAGTGGGCGGCCGACCGCCACACTTCCAGCAACCCCGTTCTCCAGCAACCATTCTGTACTCAAAGTGCTCACAAAATTACAATCGTCACCGGCGGTCTGTGCCCTCAACTCAAAATTCAGGGGGAGGCGTTAAGAGGCTGGAATCGGAGGTCTCAGAGGGGTGTGACCCCCGCTTCCCCCTCCCCCCTGCAGAGTTTTCTCTTATTCGTTCAAGGAACTTGGGTGCTGCTGGCTGGGCCGGCCTTTACTGCCCATCCCTGGTTGCCCCTTGGAGGGGCAGTTGAGAGCCGACCACATTGCTGTGGCTCTCTGGGAGTCACACGTAGGCCAGACCGGGGTCAGGACGGCAGATTTCCTTCTCTGAAGATGACAGTTTATTTACTAGTCACAAGTAGTCTTACCCTAACACCGCAACCAAGTTACTGTGAAAATCCACCCCCCCCCCCCCACCCCCGAGTCGCCACACTCCCGTCCGGGTTACACCGAGGGAGAGTTTAGCACGGCCCAATCCATCCTAACCGGCACAGTCTTTCGGACTGTGGGAGGAAACCGGAGCGCCCGGAGGAAACCCACGCGGACACGGGGAGAATGCGCAGACTCCGCACAGACAGTGACCCCGAGCCGGGAATCGAACCCGGGTCCCTGGCGCTGTGAGACAGCAGTGCTAACCCGCTGCGCCACCCCGAAACGGGAACCAGATGGATTTTTACAACAATCATAGAAACCCTACGGTACAGAAAGAGGCCCTTCGGCCCATCGAGTCTGCACCGACCACAATCCCACCCAGGCCCCACCCCCAATCTGTACATATTTTACCCACTAATCCTCTCTAACCGATGCATCTACGGTCAATTTTAGCGTGGCCAATCCACCCTAACCCGCACATCTTTGGACTGTGGGAGGAAACCGGCGCACCCGGAGGAAACCCACACAGACACGAGGAGAATGTGCAGACTCCACACCGACGGCGACCCGAGCCGGGAATCGAACCCAGGTCCCTGGAGCTGTGAAGCAGCAGTGCTAGCCCACTGTGCCGCCATCGACAATGGTTTATAGGAGAGGTGACAGCCTAGTGATATTATCGCTGGACTATTAATCCAGAAACTCAGCTAATGTTCTGGGGGACCCGGGGTTCGAATCCCGTCCACGGCAGATGGTGGAATTTGAATTCAATAAAAAATATCTGGAATTAAGAATCTACTGATGACCCATTGTGGGAAAAACCCATCCGGTTCCCTTTAGGGAAGGAAATCTGCCGTCCTTACCCCGGTCTGGCCTACATGTGACTCCCAGAGCCACAGCAATGTGGTTGACTCTCAACTGCCCCTCCATTGGGCAACTAGGGATGGGCAATAAACGCTGACCCAGCCAGAACTGTGCCCCAGGAATGAATAAAATAAAAACACCAAGAAAATCTCCATGATATTAACCTGCGGGCAGTGGGTAAATTAAGTGTGTGCAAATGGAAGGAAATATTGAACTCCTGTTTTGGAAAAGTACAATCTGAGAACTCTCGAGTGGCTTTAGTTAGTGCAGGGTTTTCAACTAAACTACCAAACCTACAACAACCTCTGAGCCCTGGTAATCGAGATAGCTCACTCAATCCACCCAGGGTTAGATACAGAGTAAAGCTCCCTCTACACTGTCCCTATCAAACACTCCCAGGACAGGTACAGCACGGGGTTAGATACAGAGTAAAGCTCCCTCTACACTGTCCCTATCAAACACTCCCAGGACAGGTACAGCACGGGGTTAGATACAGAGTAAAGCTCCCTCTACACTGTCCCTATCAAACACTCCCAGGACAGGTGCAGCACAGGGTTAGATACAGAGTAAAGCTCCCTCTACACTGTCCTCCCCCATCAAACACTCCCAGGGCAGGTACAGCACGGGGTTAGATACAGAGTAAAGCTCCCTCTCCACTGTCCCCCCCATCAAACACTCCCAGGACAGGTACAGCACGGGGTTAGATACAGAGTAAAGCTCCCTCTACACTGTCCCCCCCATCAAACACTCCCAGGACAGGTACAGCACGGGGTTAGATACAGAGTAAAGCTCCCTCTACACTGTCCCCCCATCCCAGGACAGGTACAGCACGGGGTTAGATACAGAGTAAAGCTCCCTCTACACTGTCCCCCCATCAAACACTCCCAGGACAGGTACAGCACGGGGTTAGATACAGAGTAAAGCTCCCTCTACACTGTCCCCCCATCCCAGGGCAGGTACAGCACAGGGGTTAGATACAGAGTAAAGCTCCCTGTACACTAAATGCCCCAGCGGAGAGAGGGTGGGGTGCAGATAGAGGGGGAGGTACAGAAGGAGGAAGGCAGCAACAAAAAGGTCAGCAGTGTACAGCAGACAAATCAGACTGAACGTCCATATATTATCGATATATTCCAGCATTCCAAACCTCGTGTGGAGGATTCCATTCCTGATCATAATTTAAATAAGGTGTTAAAACGTGTCACTAATCTTGTCACATTCACACGCCCGGTTGCGCACAGCCCGGTATCATTCATAATTTGTAATATACTTTTTTTTTCATATATAATTTAAATATATATTAATCCTTCAAATCTATATCTAGTCTAGTCATTGCAAAGGGGCAAGTGACATCTGTTCTCCCAACGATCGGGTAAATGGTCGGCAAGCTTGCTCTGCAAGTGGTTGCCAAACTGACCCATTGCACTAAATTCCGCATGGGTTCTCTCTGCCCTCTCTCCCTCCCGCAGCCCTTCCCCAACCCACGCACCACCCACCCCCACCCCCACACTCCTCCGAGATCCTTCTCCCCATCCCCGGCAAAAGAAAACTAAAATAAGTCGACGCTGCTGAGGAAAGCGGGTTCAAACCAGGTAGTAGCATCTGCTCTCTCTCTCCCTCCCTCCCCCCTTCCCGCCCTCCCCCGAGGCAGAGAAAGTGAGGCACTTCAGGGAACGGGGGCAGGGGAGTGGGGGAACGGGACAGGAGCGTGCACACATTCCCCACCCCTCCCCCGACCACCCACCAGCTTGCTGCCACTGCGGTTCCTGCTGGCGCGCAGATTTCGCAAAGTGGTAGCCGGGTATCTGCACGGCCGTCTCCGCATATCCCCCCCCCCCCACCCCAACCCCGGTTCAAACCCATCTCCTACCCCGCTAGCCCAGAGTTCTCAACAGCGCTACCTGGTGAGGGGCCAGGTTGGCACTCCACGTGCACACGAGGGGTAGGGTCAGCGAGCTAACACCTGACGCCTCGGCACTGGCTATCCGACCACAGACTCAAGAGTTCTCACTTGCTGCCAGTGTGAGCACAATCGACAAAAAAAAGAGACAAGTTCAAAGTGTTCTTAGAGAGAGAGAGAGAGAGAGGCAGAAAGAGGAGCGCGCACGTCCAGACGGGCAATCAGACACCCACACACACACACACATACACAGGCGTGCAGGTGTGTGCACGCACACACATTCAGACACACGCTCTAGCACGTGCATACACACACGTGCAGGCACACAATACATACAGGCATGTGCGCACGCACACGCTCGGGTGCGCGCGCGCACATACACTCGGGCACGCATATGCGCACACACACATGCACTCAGGCACGCATGCGCACACACACACATGCACTCAGGCATGCATGCGCGCGCACACACACATGCACTCAGGCACGCATGCGCACACACGCACTCAGGCACGCATTCGCACAAACACACACTCAGGCATGCGCGCACGCACTCAGGCATGCATTCGCGCGCGCACACACACACACGCGCACTCAGGCACGCATTCGCGCGCAGACACACGCACTCAGACAAGTGCGCACACGCACTCAGACACAGTGTTTCTTCACAATAGTTGCCACTTAACCCAGAAACAAAAAGGTGCAGAGGGGCACGCACTTTGAGATCAGCGGCTTAAAGCATCGGAAAACCCTGACTATGACAGCCCCCTCTTCACAGCCAGTGAAGTCGACAATATGCAAAAGGTTTTAGCCGGAGTTTAGCAACCATTTATAAAAAAATAGATCTTTTCTCTGCAATATTACGAGGGATCCACCGGATCACCTTCCTCTGGCTGGTGATCCCACCTGGTGCTCGTGTGACCCCAATCTGGTGAGCCATCCACATTCAGCTTGCCATCTGTCTGTGGTGACTCCCTCTTGATCCCAAATACCTCTGGGAATCTCCCCTCCACTCCTGGGGATTCCCTCCTGATCCTGTATTCCTCTGGAAACCTTTCACCTACTCCCGGGGACTCCCTGTATTCCTCCGGGAATCTCCCCTCCACTCCCGGGGACTCCCTCCTGATCCCGTATTCCTCCGGGAATCTCCCCTCCACTCCCGGGGACTCCCTCCTGATCCGGTATTCCTCCAGGTACCTCCCCTCTACTCCCGGGGACTCCTGCTTAATCCGGTAATCCTCCGGGAACCTCCCCTCCACTGCCGGGGACTCCCTCCTGATCCGGTAATCCCCCGGGAATCTCCCCTCTACTCCCGGGGACTGCCTCCTGATCCGGTAATCCTCTGGGGACTCCTGCTTAATCCGGTAATCCTCCGGGAACCTCCCCTCCGCTCCCGGGGACTCCAGCCTAATCCGATATTCCTCTGGGAAGGCTCCGTCGGTTCCCGGAGACTCCTGGCCGTTCCCGTATTCCTCGGGGAAGGCGCCGTTGACTCCCGGGCGCTCCCTCCTGATCCCGTACTCCTCCGGGAAGGCCCCGTCCGTCCCCGGCTGCTCCCAGCCGAGCCCGAGCTCCTCGGCGGGCTGGCAGTCGCCCTTGCGTTTCCGGGTGCGGATCTCCAGGCAGTTTTGCCCCTTCAGGTGCCTCTGCAGGTGGTCGATCCGCACAAAGGCCTTCCGGCACTGGCTGCACTCAAAAGGCCGGTCCCCGGTGTGCAGGCGGCCATGGTTCTTTAGGTCGTAGCTGTGCAGGAAGCGGGCGTCGCAGCAATCGCAGGAGTACGGCCTCTCGCCTGTGTGCTTCCTCATGTGAATCTTCAACTTGTCGTTCCTGCAGACACCGGGGTGAGGAACAAAGACTAAAACTTACTTGTCGGTGTCACAACTCGGCTAACAATAACACTGCAATGAAAATCCCCCGAATCACCACACTCCTATTTGGGTACTCCAAGGGGCAATTTAGCATGACCAATCCACCCAACCTACACATCTTTGGACACTAAGGGACAATTTAGCATGACCAATCCACCCAACCTACACATCTTTGGACACTAAGGGACAATTTAGCATGACCAATCCACCCAACCTACACATCTTTGGACGCTAAGGGACAATTTAGCATGGCCAATCCACCCTAACCTACACATCTTTGGACACTAAGGGACAATTTAGCATGGCCAATCCACCTAACCTACACATCTTTGGACACTAAGGGACAATTTAGCATGGCCAATCCACCCAACCTGCATATCTTTGGACACAAAGGGGCAATTTAGCATGGCCAATCCACCGTAACCTGCTCATCTTTGGACGCTAAGGGACAATTTAGCATGGCCAATCCACCTAACCTACACATCTTTGGACACTAAGGGACAATTTAGCATGGCCAATCCACCTAACCTGCACATCTTTGGACACTAAGGGACAATTTAACATGGCCAATCCACCTAACCTGCACATCTTTGGACACTAAGGGGCAATTTAGCATGGCCAATCCACTTAACCTAAAGGTTAAAGTTTATTTATTCCTGTCACAAGTAGGCTTACATTAACGCCACAATGCAGTTACTGTGAAAACCCCTCTAGTCGGCATATGCTGGCGCCTGTTTGGGTTACACTGAGGGAGAATTTAGCATGGCCAATGCACACTAACCAGCACGTCTTTCAGACTGTGGGAAGAAACCGGAGCAGTCAGAGGAAACCCATGCGGACACGGGGAGAACGTGCAGACTCCATACAGTGACTTGAGCTGGGAATCAACTCAGGTCCCTGGCACTGTGAGGCAGCAGTGCTAACCACTGTGCCACCCGAACAAAACAGGAAGCGGAGACAGAATTAGTGTGATTCACACAGTACACTGAACACCCTGTGCCCCCCGCAGCCACCCCCCCCACCCCGCCCAAAACCCATTTCCCCCCCCAACCCCCACCCATGGTAGAGAGAGAGGGAAGGGGGCAGAGAGAGAGAGGGAAGGGGGCAGAGAGAGAGAGGGAAGGGGGCAGAGAGAGAGAGGGAAGGGGGCACAGAGAGAGAGAGAGGGAAGGGGGCAGAGAGAGAGAGGGAAGGGGGCAGAGAGAGGGAGGGAAGGGGGCACAGAGAGAGAGAGGGAAGGGGGCAGAGAGAGGGAGGGAAGGGGGCAGTGAGAGGGAGGGAAGGGGGCAGAGAGAGGGAGGGAAGGGGGCAGAGAGAGGGAGGGAAGGGGGCAGAGAGAGAGAGGGAAGGGGGCAGAGAGAGAGAGGGAAGGGGGCAGAGAGAGAGAGGGAAGGGGGCAGAGAGAGAGAGGGAAGGGGGCAGAGAGAGAGAGGGAAGGGGGCAGAGAGAGAGAGGGAAGGGGGCAGAGAGAGAGAGGGAAGGGGGCAGAGAGAGAGAGGGAAGGGGGCAGAGAGAGGGAGGGAAGGGGGCAGTGAGAGGGAGGGAAGGGGGCAGAGAGAGGGAGGGAAGGGGGCAGAGAGAGGGAGGGAAGGGGGCAGAGAGAGAGAGGGAAGGGGGCAGAGAGAGAGAGGGAAGGGGGCAGAGAGAGAGGGAAGGGGGCAGAGAGAGAGAGGGAAGGGGGCAGAGAGAGAGAGGGAAGGGGGCAGAGAGAGAGAGGGAAGGGGGCAGAGAGAGAGAGGGAAGGGGGCAGAGAGAGAGAGGGAAGGGGGCAGAGAGAGAGAGGGAAGGGGGCAGAGAGAGAGAGGGAAGGGGGCAGAGAGAGAGAGGGAAGGGGGCAGAGAGAGAGAGGGAAGGGGGCAGAGAGAGAGAGGGAAGGGGGCAGAGAGAGAGAGGGAAGGGGGCAGAGAGAGAGAGGGAAGGGGGCAGAGAGAGAGAGGGAAGGGGGCAGAGAGAGAGAGGGAAGGGGGCAGAGAGAGAGGGAAGGGGGCAGAGAGAGAGGGAAGGGGGCAGAGAGATAGGGAAGGGGGCAGAGAGATAGGGAAGGGGGCAGAGAGATAGGGAAGGGGGCAGTGAGAGAGAGGGAAGGGGGCAGAGAGAGAGAGGGAAGGGGGCAGAGAGAGAGGGAAGGGGGCAGAGAGAGAGGGAAGGGGGCACAGAGAGAGAGAAGGGGGCACAGAGAGAGAGAAGGGGGCACAGAGAGAGAGAGGGAAGGGGGCAGAGAGAGGGAGGGAAGGGGGCAGAGAGAGGGAGGGAAGGGGGCAGAGAGAGGGAGAGAAGGGGGCAGAGAGAGGGAGGGAAGGGGGCAGAGAGAGGGAGGGAAGGGGGCAGTGAGAGGGAGGGAAGGGGGCACAGAGAGAAAGGGAAGGGGGCAGAGAGAGAGAGGGAAGGGGGCAGAGAGAAAGGGAAGGGGGCAGAGAGAGAGAGAGAGGGAAGCAGAGAGAGGCATGAGGATGAGTGGGGCATGTGGAGAACAGACAGTATCTTGCGTTGGAGAGAGTGGAATAAAAGCTCTACCTCTCCTCCCCCGTGTAAAACTACTGAGCCCGCCCCACATAGCAGCCTCTAACGGGCACCCCCCCCCCCCCCCACCCCCACCAGCAGCAGGGCACCGTCCGTCCGTCCGTCCGTACCTGGTGAAACGCACGCCACACACCTGGCAGGCGAAAGGCTTCTCGCCGGTGTGGGTGCGCATGTGCCTCGGCAGCTTGCCCGCCCCGTGGATCACCTTCCGGCAGATGGGACACTCCTGGGGCATCTGGGACTTGCGCCGGCGCACCAGCTTGTCGGGCAGGCCCAGGCTGTTGCTGAGGATGCCGTTGGTGAGGGAGCTCAGGTAGGTGGCGGGGTCGGGCTCCGTGCCCTCCTCGCCGGCGCCCAGCTCCGGGGCGGGCGGCGTGGCCGGCGGCAGCCGGTAGCCCAGCTCCTCGCTCTTCTCCGAGGCGGCGCCTCCTCCGCTGGCCTGCGGCTCCCCGTCCGCCTCTCCGAGCCCGGCGGCCGGGTACAGCTCCTCCGGGTCCTCGGGGGGGTCCTGGCTCGGCTGCTCCGCCGCCCGGTCCGAGGGCAGGTCCTTCATGGCGGTCCGCAGGGGCTGGACGATGCGGTAGAGGTTGCGGCGGTTGCTCAGGGACACCCGGGGCGGCTTCTTGGGCCTCTTGCGGGGGCGGAACTTGGGGACCTCCAGCGCCTGCACGGCGTCGGAGGGGCAGGGGGCGGGCTCCTCCGCCGCGCCGTCCAGGTAGCGCTTGGCCTGGCCGTAATCCGCCGGGGCTTCGGGCGAGGCAGCCTCGGGCCTGTCCGGCGCCCCGCTGCAGCGCAGGATGTCGACGCAGGCGTCGGCCACGCACTGTATCTCCAGCAGGCGGGCGGCCTGCAGCACCTCCCGCATGTTGGCGCTGCTGATGGTCAGCGTGGCGGTGTAGGCGAACTCCAGCAGGGCGGCCAACACCTGGGGCCTGACAAAGTCCAGCTCGCAGACATCGTGGTGGCCGCTGAAGGAGCGGGAGGTGAAGAGCTTGCGGAAGTACTGGCTGCAGGCGGCCAGGACGGCGCGGTGCGTGCGGTACTCCAGCCCCTGCGTGACGATGGTGACGTCGCAGAGCACCCCCTTGTGCCTCTGCTCGTTCAGGCTGTTCAGGATCTCGCTGCTGTGCTCCGGAAAGGGGATGCCGATCAACTCATCCTCGGCCGTCCCCATGATGACCCTGCGGGGGAGGGGGGGGGGGAGAAAGAGAAAATCAAAGAGGAAGAACGCGTGAGCCAATGGCCAGGGGACGTGTACACAGTGCCTCAACAGAGGGAAGAGCAAGATCCCACAAGAGCAACATGATAATGACCCAGGTACACGCGTCGCATCGATACTACAACCCGGATCACTAGGAGAAACTTCTGCTGCTCTTCCAACACAACAGACGCCACAGGATCTTCTACACCCACCTGGGAGGGGCACTGTGCACTTAGCATGGCCAACCCACCTAACCTGCATATCTTTTGACACTAAGGGGCAATTCAGCATGGCCAATCCACCCTAACCTACACATCTTTGGACACTAAGGGACAATTTAGCATGGCCAATCCACCCTAACCTACACATCTTTGGATGCTAAGGGGCAATTTAGCACGGCCAATCCACCCTAACCTGCACATGTTTGGACACTAAGGGACAATTTAGCACGGCCAATCCACCCTAACCTACACATCTTTGGATGCTAAGGGGCAATTTAGCATGGCCAATCCACCCTAACCTACACATCTTTGGACACTAAGGGACAATTTAGCATGGCCAATCCACCCTAACCTGCACATCTTTGGACACTAAGGGACAATTTAGCATGGCCAATCCACCTAACCTGCACATGTTTGGACACTAAGGGACAATTTAGCATGGCCAATCCACCCTAACCTACACATCTTTGGACACTAAGGGACAATTTAGCATGGCCAATCCACCCTAACCTACACATCTTTGGACACTAAGGGACAATTTAGCATGGCCAATCCACCCTAACCTGCACATCTTTGGACGCTAAGGGGCAATTTAGCATGGCCGATCCACCCTAACCTACACATCTTTGGACACTAAGGGGCAATTTAGCATGGCCAATCCACCCTAACCTGCACATCTTTGGACACTAAGGGACAATTTAGCATGGCCAATCCACCTAACCTGCACATCTTTGGACACTAAGGGACAATTTAGCACGGCCAATCCACCTAACCTGCACATCTTTGGACGCTAAGGGGCAATTTAGCATGGCCGATCCACCCTAACCTACACATCTTTGGACACCAAGTTAGGGTGCATTGGCCGTGCTAAATTCTCCCTCAGTGTGCCCGAACAGGTACTGGAGTGTGGCGACTGTTGTGGGGGGGGGGATTTTCACAGTAACTTCATTGCAGTGTTAATGTAATCGATTTGTGATACCAGTAAGTAAATAAATAAGCCACTCTCAGCTGAGAATGCGTGCAGTCAAGGAGACTTGGGGCTTGCCAGCAAGCTGACGGACCCGAATACTCCCCAGGACTGGCTATCCACTTCAGAGGAAGTTCTGATGCCTTTAATGTCTGCATGAGAACTTGAATTGCAGGGTGGGGGGGGGGAGGTGGGGAGCACCTCCTTCAAGAGAGGAGAAGGAAAATAAGAATGAGTAATGGAAATATTAATCATGGCGTCTCTCACTTGCTCTCGGTGAAATGTTACTAGAGCTATTCTCCGACGCCTACAAGTTTTGCAAGTTGGCACAAATGTCAGAGAACTTGCCGCTCACCCATTACGTGACAGTGCACCATCTGAGCTCCAGCAATTTTCCACGCCCCACCCCCCACCCACCCCCAGCCAGCTGGAGTCACTCTCCGAAAGAGCATCTTACCCAGGCCCTCCCGCTCTCTGCCCCATCCCCGTAACCCCAAGCACTCACCACGGCCAGTCCACCCTAACCAGCACGTCTCTCGGACCGTGGGAGGAAACCGGGGGGGACCGAGGGGAAGCCCACGCAGACACGGGGAGAATGTGCAGACATCCGCACAGATGGCCACCCGAGGAAGCCGGGAATCGAACCCGGGGTCCCTGGCGCCGTGAGGCAGCGGCGCTAACCACCACAGTGCCACCCACATGGAATGGAGGCTGGAATGGGGCAAGGGCAGTGACCAGACGGACAATCCTAACAACATGCGACAGCAAGCAGCCACGATCACTCTGCCCGACAGGGTGTCTGACTAGGAGGCGAGAGGTGGAGGACTTGAACTTACAGGGCGCCTTGTGACAGCACCTACCATCTGTGTCATATGATGAATCATTCGGTGAATTACAGATGGGTGAAGGTGAGAAACAGACGAGAAGCCAGTTATTGCATAAAACATCCGTCCATCTGATCTATCTGGGGTTTATGTTTCAGCTCTCTACACCCCCTCCCTATCTCTGTAACCTCCTCTAGCCCCCTACACCCCTTCCCTATCTCTGTAACCTCCTCCAGACCCCTACACCCCCTCCCTATCTCAGTAACTTCCTCCAGCCCCCTACACCCCCTCCCTATCTCTGTAACCTCCTCCAGCCCCTACACCCCCTTCCCTATCTCTGTAACCTCCTCCAGCCCCTCCTTATCTCTGTAACCTCCTCCAGCCCCTCCTTATCTCTGTAACCTCCTCCAGACCCCTACACCCCCTCCCTATCTCAGTAACTTCCTCCAGCCCCTAACACCCCCTCCCTATCTCTGTAACCTCCTCCAGCCCCTACACCCCCTTCCCTATCTCTGTAGCCTCCTCCAGCCCCTCCTTATCTCTGTAACCTCCTCCAGCCCCCTACATCCCCTCCCTATCTCTGTAACCTCCTCCAGCCCCTACACCCCCTCCCTATCTCTGTAATCTCCTCCAGCCCCCTACACCCCCTCCCTATCTCTGTAACCTCCTCCAGCCCCTACACTCCCTTCCCTATCTCTGTAGCCTCCTCCAGCCCCTCCCTATCTCTGTAACCTCCTCTAGCTCTTACACCACCCCCCCCAATCTCTGTAACCTCCTCCACCCTCTATCCCTCCCCATCTTTGCAACCTCCTCCAGCCTCTACACCCTCCTCCCGTCTCCGTAACCCCCTCAGCTCCTGCACCACCTCCGTATGTCTGTACACAACCTACCAACTGAGGCAAATGTGGTGGTTAGCGCTGCTGCCTCATAGCGCCAGGGACCCTAAGAACATAAGAAATAGGAGCAGGAGTAGGCCACCTAGCCCTTCGAGCCTGCCCCGCCCCCCCACCATTCAATAAGATCATGGCTGATCTGAAGTGGATCAGTTCCACTTTCTCCCCATAACCCTTATTTCCCCTGTCTATCAGAAACCTACAGAGATAGAGGCCCGGGTTCGATTCCTGGCTCGGGACTCCGCACAAGCATTGTCCCTCCCGTGTCTGTGTGGGGTTCCTCCGGGTGCTCCAGTTTCCTCCCACAGTGCGAGAGACTGTGCTGGTTAAGGTGTGGATCGGGCCGTGCTAAATTCTCCCTCAGTGTAACCCGAAGGGGAGTGCGGCGACTAGGGGGATTTTCACAGCAACTTCACTGAGGTGTTAATGCAAGCCGACTGGTGACTAATAAATAAAGTTCACTTTATTTTTAACTTCAGTTGCGACTGAGAAGGTCTCACGGCCTCTACTAGAAGAAAGTCTTGGTCACGACTGCGTGTGAGCTTGAGGGATCTTGCTGTTCAACCGACTGGCTGCTGTGCAAACTCGAAGAGTGTTATTTTTCCCCCAAAAGGGAACAGCAGCCTCGCGTGTTCCACAGTGGGTTTGCTACACTCAAATCAATACTTGACCTTTAGAAATATTTGAAGCTCTTGACTGCATTTTCAGTGATGGGCGGGGAGGAGTGCTGTGGAAAAGGGCAGGGAGGTGATTTGTTAAAACTTGCCCGAAACATCAAAGCTTCGCAAAAACATTCCGAGATTCTGGGAGAATCTCACCAATTTAGCAAAAAAAAAATACCAGAAGAGAAGCAAGTTTTGTTGCTGCCTTTCCCATAAGGTCGCGCCTGCCGGATTAGACTGATTTATTCTCTGTAAACGTTAACGGCCTCCCTTCCTCCTCCTACCCCCACCACTGCATTAATCATAGACTCCCTACAGCGCAGAAGGAGGCCATTCAGCCCATCGAGGCTGCAGTGACAACAATCCCACCCAAGCCCTATCCCCATAACCCCATGCATTTACCCTGCTCATCCCCCTGACACTCAGGGGCAATTTAGCATGGCCAAGCCACCCTAACCTACACATCTTTGGATACTAAGGGACAATTTAGCATGGCCAATCCACCCTAACCTGCACATCTCTGGACACTAAGGAGCAATTTAGCATGGCCAATCCACCTAACCTACACATCTTTGGACACTAAGGAGCAATTTAGCATGGCCAATCCACCTAACCTACACATCTTTGGACACTAAGGGGCAATTTAGCATGGCCAATCCACCCTAACCTACACATCTTTGGATACTAAGGGACAATTTAGCGTGGCCAATCCACCCTAACCTGCACATCTCTGGACACTAAGGGACAATTTAGCATGGCCAATCCACCCTAACCTACACATCTTTGGACACTAAGGGGCAATTTAGCACGGCCAATCCACCTAACCTGCACATCTTTGGACACTAAGGAGCAATTTAGCATGGCCAATCCACCCTAACCTACACATCTTTGGACACTAAGGGACAATTTAGCATGGCCAATCCACCCTAACCTACACATCTTTGGACACTAAGGGGCAATTTAGCATGGCCAATCCACCCTAACCTGCACATCTTTGGACACTAAGGGGCAATTTAGCATGGCCAATCCACCCTAACCTACACATCTTTGGACACTAAGGAGCAATTTAGCACGGCCAATCCACGTGACCCGCACATCTTTGGACACTAAGGGGCAGTTGGGGGGAGGGGGGGGGAGCGGGTGTGTGTGTGTGTGTGTGTGTGTGTGTGTGTGTGTGTGTGTGTGTGTGTGTTCCAGAATTCAGCGTCCATAGTTTGAGGATAAGGGGTAAACCTTTTAGGAACTGAGGTGAGGAGAAATTTCTTCCCCCAGAGGGTGGTGAGTGTGTGGAATTCACTCCCACAGAAAGTAGTTGAGGCCAAAACGTTGTGTGATTTCAAGAAGGAATTAGATATCGCTCTCGGGGGATTGAGGGATATTGAGTTGGACGACCAGCCCTGATGGTAAGGAATGGTGGAGCAGGCTCGAAGGGCCAACGGCCTCCCCCTGCTTGTAGTTCCTCTGTTTCTAAAATGGCCGCAGCGTTTAACCGATTAACCGCGCCACATGGTTTGCTCGGCAACGCAGGGATGTCATCCCTTCCTTTCCTGCTTCTTTCCAGCTCCCCGACATGGAGGGTCTTGAAGCTTCCGAAAGCACCGGCCCCGCAAGGACAAAACGCTCGTCCTGAAACACGTCACTAACAGAGAAACCATATTGAAAGCCGTCTCGACGCCCCTCACAGTGACACACTCATATTGTACGGCTTCTGATACTACACCTCGCTAGTAGAAACCAGATCAAAACGCCCAACCCTTTCAACACTGGTAAACTAAAACCAGCGTGCAGGTTCGTCTGGGTGGCCCAGAACGCAAGCCTGGAATCCTTGAACGGGCCACTGTATTCCATCCGCAACCCCCCCCCCCCTTTCCCCCAATATCCCTCGATCCCTTTAGCCCCAAGAGCCATATCTAATTTCTTCTTGAAATCACACAACGTTTTGGCCTCAACTATCTTCTGTGGGAGTGAATTCCACCACCCTCTGGGTGAAGAAATATTTCCTCAAATCAGTTCCTAAAAAGTTTACCCCCTTATCCTCAAACTATGACCCTCTAGTTCTGGGATCCTCCCCCGCCCCCACCGTGGGAGAACATTCTTTTTTGAGTCTAATCCCTGTTAGAATTTTACATGCTTGTATGAGGTTCCCCTCTCACTGTCGGGAAAGGCAGCCAGCATAATCAAGGACACCCCTGGATGTACTCCCTTTCAGGGTGGCCCAGTGGGTTAGCACTGCTGCCTCACAGAGACAGGGACCCGGGTCCAATTCCGGCCTCAGGTCACTCACTGTCTGTGTGGAGTCTGCACGTTCTCCCTGTGTCTGCGTGGATTTCCTCCGGGTGCTCCGGTTTTCTCCCACAGTGCAAAGATGTGCGGGTTAGGGTGGACTGGCCGTACTAAATTGTCCCTTAGTGTCCAAAGATGTGCAGATTAGGTGGATTGGCCATGCTAAATTGTCTCTTAGTGTCCAAAGCTGTACAGGTTAGGTGGATTGGCCGTACTAAGTTGTCCCTTAGTGTCCAAAGATGTGCAAGTTAGGTGGATTGGCCGTACTAAATTGTCCCTTAGTGTCCAAAGATGTGCAGGTTAGGTGGATTGGCCGCACTAAATTGTCCCTTAGTGTCCAATGATGTGCAGGTTAGGTGGATTGGCCGTGCTAAGTTGCCTCTTAGTGTCAGGGGGATTGGCAGGGCAAATAAATCGGGTTATAGGAATAAGGCCTGGGTGGGATTGTGGTCGGTGCAGACTCAATGGGCTGAATGGCCTCCTTAGGCATTGTAGGGACTTTATGATTCTACCGTCAGGAGAAAGATAAAAAAGTCTGAGGTCCCGTACCGACCGACTCAAGAACAGCTTCTTCCCTGCTGCTGTCAGACTTTTGAATGGACCCACCTCGCATTAAGCTGATCTTTCCTTACACCCCTCGCTGTGACTGTAACACTACATTCTGCACCCTCTCCTTTCCTTCTCTATGAACAGTATGCTTTGTCTGTATATCACGCAACAAACAATACTTTTCATTGTAGCCCAATACATGTGACAATAATAAATCAAATCTACGTACTCTATGAACAGTATGCTTTGTCTATAGCACGCAAGAAGCAATACATTTCACTGTATCCCGATACATGTGACAATAATAAATCAAAAGATGTATTTGGAAAGTCGAGTGTTGACATACAGTTTATAAAATGATACGGAGAGAGGGGAACATACACAGTCCTTGTTCTGAGCTGGTTTAAGTCTGTTTATCGAATTCGAATGTCGGATTTGTGCCACCTTGGCCACTCCTGGTGCTGTGTGGGTGCAGCACTGTCAGCCATGCCGTCTTCCAGAGGAGGTGCGAAGCTGGGGCCTTGGTCTGCCCTCTGAAGTGGCGGGGTGGTGAACAGGGGAAGAGAATCCCAAGGTTCCTATTCTCCCTCCCCACTTGGCAGAGTAATTGTTTTGGGAATCTGGTGTCAGGCTGGCGAACAACGTGAATGTGGTGGGGGGGGGGGGGCTGGGGAGAGAGGGAAATGTGCAGACTCCGCACGCAGACAGTGACCCGAAGCTGGGAATCGGACCCAGGTCCCTGGCTGCTGCGAGGCGGCAGTGCTGACTGCCGTAACTAGATCACTGGCTGGTCTAGGTGCCAGCTCAGTGCTGGTCTCCTGGGGGGCCAAGGAGGGAGGAGCCCCTGGCAAACTGGGAAATTTAAACACAGCTTCCCCCGGACCTCAGTTTGGCACCGTGTCACCTAAACAGCACACAGCGAACAAAGAGAAAGTGAAATGTCAAAAAGCAAACAAAGGGCTTTGAGACTGAAAAACACAGACAAGAAACTAATCCAGAAAGCCACAAGGAAAGAGTAACATCTCAGTACTGATCAGTCTGACTGCAATTTCTGCTGAGGTTGAAATCAGTAGCTGGGTTTTTGCAGCCAGAACTACTTCATACACTCTCTCTCTCACTTACAATTCCTTCTCAATTTTCCAATACGTGTGACAATAATTAATCAAATCTATGTACTCTATGAATGGTATGCCTTGTCTGTATAGTGCGCAAGAAACAATACTTTTCACCACATCCCACAACACGCGACAATAATAAATCTATCTACTCTATGAACGGTATGCTTTGCCTGTATAGCGCGCAAGAAACAATACTTTTCACTATATCCCAATACGTGACGATAATAAATCAAATCTATGTACTCTGTGAATGGTATGCTTTGTCCGTATGGCACGCAAGAAACAAAATACTTTTCACTGTATCCCAATACATGTGACAATAATAAATCAAATCTATGTACTCTATGAATGGTATGCTTTGTCCGTATAGCATGCAAGAAACAAAATACTTTTCACTATATCCCAATACATGTGACAATAATAAATCAAATCTATGTACTCCATGAACAGTATGCTTTGTCTGTATAGCACGCAAGAAACAATACTTTTCACTGTATCCCAATACATGTGACAACAATAAATCAAATTTCTTTTTTTATTCATTTGTGGTACATGGGCGTCGCTGGCTGGGTCCAGCATTTATTGCCCATCCCTGGTTGTCCTTGGAGGGGCAGTTGAGAGTCGACCCCATTGCTGTCTGTGGCTCTGGAGTCACATGTAGGCCAGACCGGGGTAAGGACGGCAGATTTCCTTCCCTAAAGGGAACCAGATGGGTTTTTCTGACAATGGGTCATCAGTAGTTTCTTAACTTCAGATTTTTTTTTATTGAATTCAAATTCCACCGTCTGCCGTGGCGGGATTCGAACCCGGTTCCCCCAGAACATTAGCTGAGTTTCTGGATTAATAGCCTAACCATAATACCACGAAGTAAGTTTTTTTTTGAAAACAAGTATATTTATTAGTCACAAGTTGGCTTACATTAAACGCTGCAATGAAATTAGTTTGAAAATCCCCTAGTTACCACACTCGCGCGTTTGTGCGGGTAGATGCTGAGAGACTGTTTCCGTTGTGGGAGAGTCTTGGGCCAGAGGGACATAATCTCAGAGTAAGGGGGTCGCCCATTGAAGACAGGAATAAGGAGGAGTTTCTTCTCTCGGGGGGGGGGATGAATCTGTGGAATTCTTTGCCACAGAGGGCTGTGGAGGCTGAGTCATTAAGTATATTCGAGGCTGAGACAGACAGATTTTTAATCTGTAAGGGAATCGAGGGGTTAAGGCAGCAAAAGTGGGAATTTCTTAAGTTTGTTTATCAGTGTCGCAAGTCAGCTTACATTAATACTGCAATGAAAACCCCCCAGTCGCCACACTCTGGCACCTGTTCATGTACACTGAGGGAGAACTTAGCACAGAACCAGCGCGTCTTGGGACTGTGGGAGGAAACTAGAGTACCCAAAGGAAACCCACAGGGGAGAACAGGGCGGAGGGGCTGCACAGTGGGTTAGCATTGCTGCCTCACAGCACCAAGAACCCCTGGTTCGATTCCCGGCTTGGGTCACTGTCTGTGCGGAGTCTGCACGTTCTCCCCGTGTCTGTGTGGGTCTCCTCCAGGTGCTCCGGTTTCCTCCCACAGTCCAAAGATGGTTAGGTGGATTGGCCATGCTAAATTGCCTCTTAGCGTCCAAAGATACGCAGGTTAGGTGGATCGGCCATGCTAAATTGTCCCTTAGTATCCAAAGATATGCTGGTCAGGTGGATTGGTCATGCTAAATTGCCCCATAGTGTCCAAAGATGTGTAGGTTAGGGTGGATTGGCCATGCTAAATTGCCCCTTAGTGTCCAAAGATGTGTAGGTTAGGGTGGATTGGCCATGCTAAATTGCCCCTTAGTGTCCAAAGATGTGTAGGTTAGGGTGGATTGGCCATGCTAAATTGCCCCTTAGTGTCCAAAGATGTGTAGGTTAGGGTGGATTGGCCATGCTAAATTGCCCCTTAGTGTCCAAAGATGTGTAGGTTAGGGTGGATTGGCCATGCTAAATTGCCCCTTAGTGTCCAAAGATGTGCAGGTTAGGTGGATTGGTCATGCTAAATTGCCCCATAGTGTCCAAAGTTGTGCAGGTTGGGTGGATTGGCCATGCTAAATTGTCCCTTACTGTCCAAAGATGCGCTGGTTAGGTGAATTAGCCATGCTAAATTCTCCCTCGCCCAGAGTGTGGCGACTAGGGGATTTTCACAGTAACTTCATTGCAGTGTTAATGTAAGACTATCTGTAACCAATAAATAAACTTAACATAACTCTGCACAGACAGTGAGCCAAGCCGGGAATCGAACCCGGGTCCCTGCCGCTGTGAGGCAGCAGCGCTAACCACCGTGCCACCCGTACGAGGCCACTGCCTTCCCTGTGCTACATCGGTGGCCACACTTGGAAAAGGAGCTGGGCGCAGGGTGTTTCGGGGTGGCAAAGCGACGGAGGAGGCTGGCACTCTGCGGAGTCCCACGCCGATTGCGGCGATTAACTGCGACTCCCGAGGGCAATCGAAACCCTGGCCTGCCTGCGCGGACACCGCTCCTGGAGATGGGCCCAACCAGACTCCAGAACTCAAAACCTGTTCTTTGATGGGAGGAAGGGGGTGGGGGGTGCGTTCCTCGCAATGTGTACTTAAGAAGAACATCTTTAATAACAGCCTGCGACGTTCACAGTCTGCACAAGGGGGGGAACGCCAAAACAGGGGAAAGGGCGGGGAGAAATTAAAGGCAGAAGATTGAAAATGAAAACTTTGAGTTTGACTTTAACTTTTTTTTAGAAAAAAACAAACCTTCAACAAGGCCGAGGGGAGGGGTTCATTTCGCCGTTCTCCCTCCCTGGCCACGATGGGACGGGTGAAAAGGGAGGCTGGGATCGCGCCTCAGCAGCTGGCTGCCCGTACAGCAGGTTCTGCATCGACCGTGGCAGATAATTTGGGGTGGGGGGGTGCTTTCCCACGACGACGCAAAGGCCGTTCTCACAGCGGACAGGGCTACGGGACCAAGTGCTGGAAAACGGAATTAGGATGCTCGAAGGGTGGTCCAGGCACGACGGGCACCTTTCTGTGCTGTAATGGCTCTCATAGAATCCCTGCAGCGCAGAGGGAGGCCATTCGGCCCATCGAGCCTGCACCGACCACAGTCCCACCCAGGCCCTGTATCCGTAACCCCGCACATTTACCCTGCTAATCCCCGACACTAAGGGGCAATTTAGCATGGCCAATCCACCCTAACCTGCACATCTTTAGACACTAAGGGACAATTTAGCATGGCCAATCCACCCTAACCTGCACATCTTTGGACACTAAGGGGCAATTTAGCATGGCCAATCCACCCTAACCTGCACATCTTTGGACACTAAAGGGGCAATTTAGCACGGCCAATCCACCCTAACCTGCACATCTTTAGACACTAAGGGACAATTTAGCATGGCCAATCCACCCTAACCTGCACATCTTTGGACACTAAGGGGCAATTTAGCATGGCCAATCCCCCTAACCTACACAACAGCCCTACAGTAAAAGCTCCATCTCTGGATGGTCTGGAACCACCAACCTACGGTTAACAGCCAAACACAATGATCAACTGCGCCACTGAGCCTCTCGAGTACAAATTGCCCTTTCTTTTCAGGTTTATTTATTAGTGTCACAAGTCGGCTTACATTAACACTTCAATGAAGTTACTGTGAAATTCCCTTAGTCGCCACCCTCTGTTCGGGTACGCTTAGGGAGAATTTAGCACAGCCGATCCACCCTAACCAGCACGGCTTTCGGAGGAAACCCACGCAGACATGGGGAGAGCATGCAGTCTCTGCAGGGGCTGGAGGAGGTTACAGAGTTAGGGAGGGAGTGTAGGGGCTGGAGGAGGTTACAGAAATAGGGAGTGGATGTAGGGGCTGGAGGAGGTTACCGAGACAGGTGCAGGGGCTGGAGAAGGTTACAGTGATCGGGAGGGGGTGCAGGGGCTGGAGTAGGTTACAGAGATAGGGAGGGGGGTGTAGGGGCTGGAGGAGGTCACAGAGATAGGGAAGGGGTATAGGGCTAGAGGAGATTACAGAGATAGGGAGGGGGGGTAGGGGCTAGAGGAGGTTAGAGATGGGGGTGTAGGGGCTGGAGGAGATTACAGAGATGGGGGGGCGGTAGGGGCTAGAGGAGGTTACAGAAATAGGGAAGGGGAGTAGGGGGGCTGGAGGAGGTTACAGAGATAGGTGATGGTGTAGGGGCTGGAGGAGATTACAGAGATAGGGGATGGTGTACAAGCTGGAGGAGGTTACAGAGATAGGGAGTGGGTGTAGGGCGGCTGGAGGGGTTTACAGAGATAGGGAGTGTGGTGCAGGGGCTGGAGGAGATTACAGAGATAGGGAGGGGGTAGGGGCTAGATTAGGTTACAGAGATAGGGAGGGGGGTACGGGCTGGAGGAAGTTACAGAGATAGGGAGGGAGTGTAGGGGCTGGAGGAGATTACAGAGATAGGGAGGGGGGTAGGGGCTAGATTAGGCTACAGAGATAGGGAGTGGGGTAGGGGCTGGAGGAAGTTACAGAGATAGGGAGGGAGTGCAGGGGCTGGAGGAGATTACAGAGATGGGGGGGGTAGGGGCTAGAGGAGGTTACAGAGATAGGGTGGGTGGTATAGGAGCTGGAGAAGGTTACAGAGCTAGGGACTGGCAAGGCCCTGGAGAGAGACCAGAGCGCAAGCACGAAGATGTTAAAATTGAGCTGCTGTCAGACAGGAAGCGCTGGGTAAATGAGACTTGGAGCGAGATAACCTCTGGGCGGCGGTGAGCACAGATCACTGCTAACGGGACCCATCTTCTTTCCAACGCAAGGGGAATCTGCGGAGGAGGAATTACTTTGCAGCGACAGACTGCTGGCGAGGGCTGCCCGGTACAGACCGCCACAACTTTGGGTCCCTTCAGGGGCACAGCCAGTGACAGAGATGAGCGCGGTGGGGGCCTAGCTGCGGGGAGCCAGGCCGGCTACCCGCTTCCTCATGTCCAACCATCTGTGCAGATAAACCGGTTAGCCAACATTCTTACTGCATTTAGTCTGGGCCGCACCATCCTTGCCAGCCCAACTGCTCAGCATAGCTCACCACCCACAAGAGAACACGCTCTTGGTTTGAGGTCCCTGGAACCCTACCCAATCCAATTCAAAGAACGGTCCAGCACAGGAGCAGGGCCTTCGGCCCCTCCAAGCCTGCCCCGATCACAATGCCTGCCTAAACTAAAACCGTACGCGCTTACAGAGTCCGTACACTTCCATTCCCATCCTGTTCGTGTATTTGTCATGTATATATTTAAGACGCGGGTTGATGGGTTTTTGATAGGCAAGGGGATTAAGGGTTATGGGGAGAGGGCGGGAAAGTGGAACTGAGCCACGACAGATCAGCCATGATCTTATTGAATGGCGGGGCAGGCTCGAGGGGCTAGATGGCCTACTCCTGCTCCTATTTCTTATGTTCTTGTCTGGTTGCCCCTTAAGTGTTGCTTGCTCCCACCCGGGCAGACATTCACCATCCTCTGCATTTAAAAAAATAACTTGCCTCGCACATCTCCACAAGACATAGGAGCAGAATTAGGCCACTCAGCCCATCGAGTCTGCTCCATTCAATCATGGCTGATATTTTTCTCATCCCTCCATTCTCCTGCCTTTTCCCCATAACCCTTATTAATCAGGAACCTATCTATCTCTGTCTTAAAGACACTCAGTGACCCGGCCTCCTCTGCGGCAAAGAGTTCCACAGATTCCCCACTCTCTGGCTGAAGAAATTCCTCCTCATCTCTGTTTTAAAGGATCGTCCCTTTAGCCTGAGGTTGTGCCCTCTCTGGTTCTAGTTTTCCCTACTAGTGGAAACATCCTTAAATTTAGTATTTGACTCTTCTACCTAGGGAAGAGCATCTTGACTATCCACTTTGGCATGTCAACTGTGACTCTCGCCAACTTTTACAGATGCCCCATAGAAAGCATTCTTTCTCGTTGTATCACAGCTTGGTCTGGGCTCCTGCTCTGCTCAAGACCACAAGGAACTACAAAAGGATCATGAATGTAGCCCCAATCCATCACACAAACCAGCCTCCCATCCACTGACTCCGTCTACACTTCCCGCTGCCGTGGGAAAAAGCAGCCAGAATAATCAAGGACCCCCCCACCACACACCCCAGACATTCTCTCTTCCACCTTCTTCCGTCGGGAAAAAGATTCAAAAGTCTGAGGTCCCATACCGACCGACTCGAGAACAGCTTCTTCCCTGCTGCTGTCAGACTTTCGAATGGACTGACTTTTCGTTAAGTTTCTCTACACCCTAGCTATGACTGTAACACTACATTCTGCACCCTCTCCTTTCCTTCTCTGTGAACGGTATGCTTTGCACGCAGGAAACAATACTTTTCACTGTGTCCCAATACATGTGACAATAATAAATCAAATCTATGTACTCTATGAATGGTATGCTTTGTCTGTATAGCGCGCAAGAAACAATACTTTTCACTGTATGTTAACACATCTGACAATAAATCAAATCTAATTAAATCACTCTGTCCACGCCCCTCTTAATCCGGTAAATCTCTATGAATTCGCCCCCTCATTCTTCGTCATTCCACTGAGAACAAACTGAGTTTATTCAACTTCCCCTTGTGGCTAACGCCCTCCAGGCCTCACTCTCTGCTGCCTCTCCTCTCTCTCTGTCTCCCACCCCCCCTCTCTGTCACCCAACCCCACCTCTCTCTGTCCCCATGTCTCTCTCTCTCTGTCCCCCCCCCCGCCCTCCCCATCCCTCACTCTGTCCCCCTCTCTGTCATCCACGCTCCTCTTTCTCTCTCTGCTGTCCCTCTATCTCTGTCCTCACCCTCTCTCTCTCTGTCGCCCCTCTGTCTCTGTTCCCCCCCCACCACCCCGGTCACCCCATCTTTCTCTCTCTGTTCCTCCCTGTCCCCTCTCCCTCTCTCATCTCTCTGCCCCCCCACTCTCTCTCTCCATTCCCCTCCACTCTCTCTCTCTCTCTCTGTACCCCACCCCCCGTCCCCCGCTCTCTCTCTCTCATTCTGTTCCCCCTCCCCTCTCTCTGTCTCCCCCATCTCTCTCTCTCTGTCTCCCCCCCATCTCTCTCTCTCTCCCCCCCATCTCTCTCACTCTGTCTGTCTCCCTCCCCATCTCTCTCTGTCTCCCTCCCCATCTCTCTCTCTCTGTCACCCTCCCCATCTCTCTCTGTCTCCCTCCCCATCTCTCCCTGTCTCACTCCCCATCTCTCCCTGTCTCACTCCCCATCTCTCTCTCTCTGTCTCCCTCCCCCCCATCTCTCTCTCTCTCCCTCCCCATCTCTCTCTCTCTCTCTCCCTCCCCATCTCTCTCTCTCTCTCTCCCTCCCCATCTCTCTCTCTCTCTCTCCCTCCCCATCTCTCTCTCTCTCTCTCTCCCTCCCCATCTCTCTCTCTCTCCCTCCCCATCTCTCTCTCTCCCTCCCCATCTCTCTCTCTCTCTCCCTCCCCATCTCTCTCTCTCTCTCTCTCCCTCCCCATCTCTCTCTCTCTCTCTCTCCCTCCCCATCTCTCTCTCTCTCTCTCTCCCCATCTCTCTCTCTCTCTCTCCCTCCCCATCTCTCTCTCTCTCTCTCCCTCCCCATCTCTCTCTCTCTCCCTCCCCATCTCTCTCTCTCTCTCTCCATCTCCCTCCCCATCTCCCTCTCTCTCTATCTCCCTCCCCATCTCTCTCTCTCTCTATCTCCCTCCCCATCTCTCTCTCTATCTCCCTCCCCATCTCTCTCTCTCTCTCCCTCCCCATCTCTCTCTCTCTCTCTCTCTCTCCCTCCCCATCTCTCTCTCTCTCTCTCCCTCCCCATCTCTCTCTCTCTCTCTCCCTCCCCATCTCTCTCTCTCTCTCTCCCTCCCCATCTCTCTCTCTCTCTATCTCCCTCCCCATCTCCCTCTCTCTCTATCTCCCTCCCCATCTCTCTCTCTATCTCCCTCCCCATCTCCCTCTCTCTCTCCCTCCCCATCTCTCTCTCTCTCTCTATCTCCCTCCCCATCTCTCTCTCTCTCTATCTCCCTCCCCATCTCTCTCTCTCTCTCTCCCTCCCCATCTCTCTCTCTCTCTCTCCCTCCCCATCTCTCTCTCTCTCTATCTCCCTCCCCATCTCCCTCTCTCTCTATCTCCCTCCCCATCTCTCTCTCTATCTCCCTCCCCATCTCCCTCTCTCTCTCCCTCCCCATCTCTCTCTCTCTCTATCTCCCTCCCCATCTCCCTCTCTCTCTATCTCCCTCCCCATCTCTCTCTCTATCTCCCTCCCCATCTCCCTCTCTCTCTCCCTCCCCATCTCTCTCTCTCTCTCTATCTCCCTCCCCATCTCTCTCTCTGTCTACCCCCCCCATCTCTCTCTCTGTCTACCGCCCCCACCTCTCTGTCTACCCCCCCATCTCTCTGTCTCCCCCCTCCATCTCTCTCCCCCACCCCTCTCTCTCTGGTGAGCCTCTTCAAATGAGGGCGAGGAGAGCAGCCACGGGGAATTCTCACTTATTTAAAAACCGCGTCCCCGTGTGCCACCGCCGCCAATTCAATGAAGTCGCCCCTGGCCACCGGCGACCCGTTTTAGGCGTCGATAGTTTTAGAGCTCGTTGTGCGAAGGGCTGCATGAAGGCGGCACTGCTGACTTGAGCAAGCTCGTCCGCGCTGCCAAGTCAGCTTGATAATACCTGCCCGCCACACCCTCCCCACAAACTTCAGAAGATGCCCCGCATCTCTACTCCCCCCGCCCCGCTCCTTCCTCCACCCTGTAATCCACTCTAATGCCAGCCGAAACTTCACAACCTGAAAAGCCAGAGCTTAGGGATTAGCAAGAGCTGGCACACAACACCGGCGCGACACGTCTCCCCACCCCCCACCACCCTGCCCACCTCCCCGTGCCACCCCACCCTCTTCCACACTCACAATAAAGCATCAAAACCTGTTTGGCAATGTGGAGTCATGTGGAGAGACAGAGAGAGAGCGAGAGAGAGAGAGAGAGGCAGGGCGAGAGAGAGCGCGCGAGAGACCGAGAGCGCGCGAGAGACCGAGAGCGCGCGAGAGACCGAGAGCGCGCGAGAGACCGAGAGCGCGCGAGAGACCGAGAGCGCGCGAGAGACCGAGAGCGCGCGAGAGACCGAGAGCGCGAGAGAGACCGAGAGCGCGAGAGAGACCGAGAGCGCGAGAGAGACCGAGAGCGCGAGAGAGACCGAGAGCGCGAGAGAGACCGAGAGCGCGAGAGAGACCGAGAGCGCGAGAGAGACCGAGAGCGCGAGAGAGACAGAGAGCGCGAGAGAGACAGAGAGCGCGAGAGAGACAGAGAGCGCGAGAGACAGAGTGTGTGGGAGAGTGCGTGAGAGTGTGTGTGAGGGAGGGCGTTAGTTTCTCGCACATTTGTCCAATTTTCCTAAACTTGAGCAATTAAAATTTCACTTTCCAATGAAAGGTTTACAAATTATTTTGAGTAGAGTGAGGTGTGTCCGGTTATTGGCTCTGGGGAGGCAAGAAAAACTGATAAAGATCGATGAATTCTTCTTATCCAATAAAGCAGTTTCACTCGGCTCGCTGTGTGTGCCTTTCAGACAGGGCAGCCTGACACCAGGAAGCTGTAATCGAACCTCCACGTCACCCCAACCCCAGATTCGCTCGCCCCTTTGTTCCCATTGCCCCAGCTTCCTCTCCTGCAGCAGGCCTGGCTGTCTTTTGTAAGTCAGCACTGTCCTCATTCCTCTGAATGCCTCCTCCTGCACACGCGCCCATCTCCCTGCCACATCCTCATTCTGCTGAAACGGGAACTATCCTTCTACCCATCTCCTCAGGGCTTAACTGCACAGTCCCCTTCTGCCCTGCCGACTTTTAAAAACCAAAGCCCTTCACGGCTGCTTGCTGATTTCCCTCGCCTTCTCCTGCTCACGCGCGGGCACACATACGACAAACACACACACACACTTCAACATTGCAGCGTTCTGTTAATTTCGGTTTTTAAACAAAATATATGCAAAACGCACAGTCTAGCAGGGGCAGGCACAGTGGCACAGAGGGTTGGCACTGCTGCCTCACAGCGCCAGGGACCAGGGTTCGATTCCCAGAATCCTACACTGCAGGAGGAGCCCATTCGGCCCATCGAGTCTGCACTGACCACAGCCCCCCCAGGCCCTTTCCCCATAACCCCATGCATTTACCCTAGCTAGTCCCCCTTGACACTAAGGGGCGATTCAGCATGGCCAATCCAACTAACCCGCACATCTTTGGGCTGTGGGAAG
The DNA here is from genome assembly GCF_965287045.1 of Carcharhinus amblyrhynchos. Classification (NCBI taxonomy): domain Eukaryota; kingdom Metazoa; phylum Chordata; class Chondrichthyes; order Carcharhiniformes; family Carcharhinidae; genus Carcharhinus; species Carcharhinus amblyrhynchos. Next base: position 64,008 of record NW_027650024.1, on the reverse strand, counting down.
AAACTGGAGCACCCGGAGGAAACCCACACAGACACGGGAAGAACGTGCAGACTCCACACAGACAGTGACCCGAGCCAGGAATTGAACCCGGGCCCCTGGCGCTGTGAGGCAGCAGTGTTAACCACTGTGCCGCCTGCTTAGAGTCTGCAGGTTCTCCCTTGTCTGCGTGGGTGGCACGGTAGCACAGTGGGCTAGCGCTGCTGCTTCTCAACTCCAGGGGCCCGGGTTCGATTCCCGGCTCGGGTCACTGTCTGTGTGGAGTCTGCATGTTCTCCCCGTGTCTGTGTGGGTTCCCTCCGGGCGCTCCGGTTTCCACCCACAGCCTGAAAGACGTGCTGGGTAAGCGCTAAATTCTCCCTCAGTGTAACCCCAACAGGCGCCGGAGTGTGATGGCTAGGGGGATTTTCACAGTAACTTCACTGCGGTGTTAGTCTAAGCCGACTGACAACACGAATAAACTAAACTGTAAAACAATAAATCTTGGCTTCCGGTGACTACTCTGTCCCACCCACTCGCTCACACTGACAGCACTGCTGTGGCGCATTGTGAGATCCGTCCACACAAAGATGGCCATTCAGCCCATTTAACCTCTGCTTTGCCCACCTGGCGACCCAGGGCGCTTGACAGCCTCACCAAATCCGCCCTGCACCTCTACCCAAACGGGCCCTGGTGCGACCTGGCCACCTAGGGCCTCGGGCTGTTAAAGAACAAAGAACAACACAGCACGGGGAAACAGGCCCTTCGGCCCAACGAGCCTGGGCCGCCATTTTAACGTTGTGCTGTGTTGGGAAACGTGACGGCGCTTTCACTCTGCCAAAGTGAGCCGCGGATAGGGTGAGGGGGCACCCAGGTTATTACGAACAAACGTCTCCCCACCACCTCCATCAGCTGGGATCGCCCTCATTGATTAGAACACTGAGTTGGGACAGGGATCGAAACAGGGCAGGACTTGATCTAGATAGGCTGGGCGAATGGGCCAGGAAATGGCAAATGGAATTTAATGTTGGCAAGTGTGAGGTGGTCCACTTTGGTAGGAAGAATGGTAGGAAGGACTATTACTTACGTGGCGAAAAACTGCAGCAGGCGACGGTGCAGAGGGACCTCGGGGTCCTTGTGCATGAATCGCAAAAACCCAGCTTGCAGGTGCAGCAGGTGGTCAGGAAGGCAAATGGGATGCTGGCCTTCATAGCGAGGGGGATTGAATATAAAAGTAGGGAGGTCTTGCTGCAGCTGTATAGGGCACTGGTGAGGCCGCAGCTGGAGTACTGTGTGCAGTTTTGGGCGCCGCACCTGCGCAAGGATATTTTGGCCCTGGAGGGAGTGCAGAGGAGGTTTACTAGGCTGATACCGGAGTTGAGGGGATTGAGCTATGAGGAGAGGCTGAATAAACTAGGCTTGTACTCGTTAGAGTTTAGAAGAATGAGGGGAGATCTCATTGAGACGTATAAGATGATGAATGGGATGGATAGGATAGAGGTGGAGAGACTCTTCCCGCTCAAAAAAGACAGTAGGACTAGGGGGCACAGCCTCAAGATAAAGGGGAGGCGGTTTAGAACGGAGTTGAGGAGGAACTTCTTCACTCAAAGGGTGGTGAATCTCTGGAATTCTCTGCCCGTTGAAGTGGTGGAGGCTGCCTCGCTAAATATTTTTAAGAAGCGGGTTGATGGGTTTTTGATAAGAGAAGGGATTAAGGGTTATGGGGAGAGGGCGGGAAAGTGGAACTGAGCCACGACAGATCAGCCATGATCTTATTGAATGGCGGGGCAGGCTCGAAGGGCTAGATGGCCTACTCCTGCTCCTATTTCTTATGTTCTTACTCAATTAACGGTAGGGCGTTGGAGGAGAATTAGAGGACAAAGAGATCTAGGGGTACAGGTTCATAGCTCCTTGAAAGTGGGGTCACAGGTGGACAGAGTGGTGAAGGCGGCATTCGGCATGCTTGGTTTCATCGGTCAGAACACTGAATGCAGGAGTTGGGACGTCTTGTTGAAGTTGTACAAGACATTGGTTAGGCCACACTTTGGAATACGGTGTACAGTTCTGGTCACCCTATTATAGAAAGGATATTATTAAACTAGAAAGAGCGCAGACAGGATTTACAAGGATGCTACCGGGACTTGATGGTTTAAGAACAAAGAACAACACAGCGCAGGAAACAGGTCCTTCGGCCCAACAAGCCCGCGCCGCCATTTTAACATTGTGAGTGTTTGAGCTATAAGGAGAGATTGGATAGACCTGGGCTTTTTTCTCTGGGCCGTAGGAGGCTGAGGGATGATAGAAGGCTATAAAATAATTTCCTGTCTATGTCTGTGCGTTCTCCCCATGTCTGCGTAGGTTTTCTCTGGGTGCTCCTGTTTCCTCCCACAGCCCAAAGGTGTGCACGTTGGGTGGACTGGCTGTGCTAAATTGCCCCTTCGTGTCAGGAGGACTAGCTAAAGTTTATTTATTTATTAGTCACAAGTAAGGCTTACATTAACACTGCAATGAAGTTACTGTGAAATTCCCCTAGTTGCCACAGTCTGGCGCCTGTTCGGGTCAATGCACCCTAACCAGCACGTCTTTCAGACTGTGGGAGGAAACTGGAGCACCCGGAGGAAACCCATGCAGACATGGGGGCGGGGGGGGTGGCCAGAATGTGCAGATTCTGCACAGACAGTGACCCAAGCCAGGAATCGAACCTGGTTTGCTGGCGCTGTGAGGCAGCATTGCTAACCCACTGTGCTGCCCAAAATTTAGGATAAATACGTGGGGTTATGGGGATAGGGTCTGGGTGGGATTGTGGTCGGTGCAGATTCGATGGGCCTCCTTCTGCGCTGTAGGGATTCTCTGGAAATAATGAGGGGCACAGATCAGCTAGATAGTCAACACCTTTTCCCAAAGGTAGGGGAGTCTAAAACTAGAGGGCACAGGTTTAAGGTGAGAGGGGAGAGATATGAAAGGGTCCAGAGAGGTAATTTTTTTCGCACAGAGGGTGGTGAGTGTCTGGAATGAGCTGCCAGAGGCAGTAGTAGAGGCAGGCACAATTTTGTCTTTTAAAAAGCATTTAGACAGTTACATGGGTATGGTGGATATAAAGGGCAAACACAGGCAAGTGGTACTAGCTCTGTATTAAAAAAACACAAGGGCAGCATGGACAAGTTGGGCCGAAGGACCTGTTTCCACGCTGTAAACCTCTATGACTCATTACCCACCTCCTCCAGAGTCCCGAGGGTCCCCTCGTGTTGTACTGAGAGGAGCTGTGCACAGCGGCATATGGTGTGCGCACACACACACAAACGGGGAGAGAGAGAGAGAGAGAGAGAGGGAGGATGCACACAATTTGGAATTGCCTTAGGAGCTTACAAAACAAGGGATACAAACACAAACAAGTGCCTCGTACCTCGGGCAGACTCTGTGCCCTGTGAGAGTGCCATTTCACTAAGAAATTTTAGACCATAAGACAATAAGACACAGAGCAGAATTAGGCCACTCGGCCCATCGAGTCTGCACCGCCATTCAATCATATTTTTCTCATTCCCATTCTCCTGCCTTTTCCTCATAACCCCTGATCCCCTTAGTAATCAAGAACCTATCTATCTGTGTCTTAAAGACACTCAATGACCCGGCCTCCTCTGTGGCAAAGAGTTCCACAGATTCACCACTCTCTGGCTGAAGAAATTCCTCCTCATCTCTGTTTTAAAGGATCGTTCCTTTAGCCTGAGGTTGTGTCCTCTGGTTCCAGTTTTTCCTACTGGTGGAATTTTCTACGCAAAGTTCCTACCTTTGCGGGATTAGCACTGCTTTTAATTTCTTCAAAAAGATCCAGGAAACTAAGAATGATATTCTACTTAAAAAATCACTTTGGTGAATTTTGTTTCCATGTCTATTCACACACAGGCACGTAGAGACAGACAGGGGCATAGAGAGGCACAGAGAGAGAGACAGACAGACCGACACGCACACAGACAGACCGACACGCACACTGAGACACGTACACTCACAGACACGTACACTCACAGACACGTACACTCACAGACACGTACACTCACAGACACACACACGTGTGTGTGTACCTATATATATGTGTGTACATATATATAATATATATACAAAATATATATATATCTTTGTATGACTCTAATCTAACCAGGAACTAATGACAGCAATCAAACCACATCTGAGTTTTTATTTGGAACTCTTCCCCCTCCCCACGCTAGGTTTATGGAATCTCGTATTCCATCGCTTGGCAGGCAAAGTGCAAAGATAACTTCCTGTTACAGGCTGATAAGCGATCGCACGATGATTTCAATGGCAAGGCAGGGATTAATTGAGCCTTCCCAAGTGGCGGAGATGCTTTTGAGGGGGGGATGCGACTCCATCTGTGAGGGACCCCTTCCTTCCCCCTCGCCAACCTTGAACCAAAAAACAAAACACGGGTTGGCTTGATCTCGGCGCCACCATGGTGCCGTTGCGTTGTCACGCCAACAGCGCGTTCTCTCTCTCTCTCTCTCTGGATCGTAGATCAAACAACACCGAGGTTTCGAATTTCACTTTCGTGCCAACTTCAACACTGAGACGACCGGTCGGACTATCTGATAATGCAGCACCGCTCTTAACCTGCTCTTGCTGGCAGGTGGAAAACAAAGTCACGGCACCGCAGAAACACAGGAGCAGGAGGAGGCCCATTCGGCCCTTCGAACCTGCCCCGCCATTCAGTCTGAGCACGGCTGGCCGTCCAACTCAGGGGAGGCAATGGCCTAGTGGTAGTACATAGAACATTACAGCGCAGTACAGGCCCTTCGGCCCTCGATGTTGCACCGACCAGTGGAACCAATCTAGTGACCCTCTAAACTAAACTATTTCAATGTTATCCGTATGCCTATCCACTGACCATTCGAACGCCCTCAAAGTTGGCAAGTCCACAACTGCTGCAGGCAGGGCATTCCACGCCCTTACTACCCTCTGAGTAAAGAACCTACCTCTGACATCCACCCTATAATTACCACCCCTTAATTTAAAGCTATGTCCCCTCGTGTTAGCCATCACCATCCGAGGAAAAAGGCTCTCACCGTCCACCCTATCTGACCCTCTGATCATCTTGTATGCCTCAATTAGGTCACCTCTCAACCTTCTTATCTCAACCTCTCCATCTTATCGTTAGACTATTAATCCAGAAACTCCAGCTAACGTTCTGGGGTTCGAATCCCCGCCACGGCACACGGTGGAATTTGAATTCAATAAAAAAAATCTGGAATTAAGAATCTATCGATGACCCATTGTGGGAAAAACCCCATCTGGTTCCCTTTAGGGAAGGAAATCTGATGTCCTTACTACGGTCTGGCCTACATAAATACTGGGTGGCACAGCGGGTTAGCACTGCTGCCTCACAGCGACAGGGACCCGGGTTCGATTCCTGACTTGGGTCACTGACTATGTGGAGTTCGCACATTCTCCCCGTGTCTGCGTGGGGTTCCTCCAGGTGCTCCGGTTTCCTCCCACAGTCCAAAGATGTGCGGGTTAGGTGGATTGGCCATGCTAAATTGCCCCTTAGTGACCAAAGATGTGCGGGTTAGGTGGACTGACCACGCTAAATTGCCCCTTAGTGTCCAAAGATGTGCAGGTTAGGTGGATTGGCTGTGCTAAATTGTCCCTTAGTGTCCAATGATGTGTAGATTAGGTGGATTGGCCGTGCTAAATTGTCCCTTAGTGTCCAAAGACGTGTAGGTTAGGTGGATTGGACATGCTAAATTGTCCCTTAGTGTCCAATGATGTGTAGATTAGGTGGATTGGCGGTGCTAAATTACCACTTACATCAGGAGGATTAGCAGGGTAAATGTGTGGGGTTACGGGAATAGGGCCTGGTGGGATTGTGCATGGTACAGACTCTGATGGGCCAAAGGGCCTCCTGCTATCCTGTAAGGATTCTATGATAGATGTGACTCCAGAGCCACAGCAATGTTATTGACTCTTAACTGCCCCTCCAAGGACAACTAGGGATGGGCAATAAATGCTGGGTCCAGCCAACGACACCCATGTCCCAGGAATGAATTAAAGCCTGGTTTTACCCTCCCCCCCAACCATTTCCCGCGATCCCCTTTGCCCCAACAGCTGTATCTAATTGCTTCTTGAAAACACACAATGTTTTGGCCTCAACAGCTTTCTGTAGCTGCGAATTCCACACATTCACCACCCTCCGGGTGGAGAAATGTCTCCTCACCTCAGTCCCAAACGGTTTACCCCCACTCCTCAGACTGTGATCCCCCCCCCCCCCCCCCCCGGTTCTGGACTCCCCCACCATCGGGGATATCCTCCCTGCATCTACCCTGTCTGAGGGGGTGCTGCAAGGCGGCACTGTGGATTAGCACTGCTGCCTCACAGCGCCAGGGACCTGGGTTCGATTCCCGGCTCGGCTCACTGAACAAAGAAAATTACAGCACACCCTTAAGCCCTCCAAGCCTGCACCGACCATGCTGCTCTGACTGAACTAAAACCCCCTACACTTCTGGGGACCAAACCTCTCTATTCCCATCCTATTCATGTATTTGACCAGATGCCCCTTAAAACTCACTACCATATCTGCTTCCACTACCTCCCCTGGCAGTGAGCTCCAGACACCCACCCACCCTCTGTGTAAAAAACTTACATCGTACATCTCCTTTAAACCTTGCTCCTCGCACCTAAAACCTACAACCCTTAGTAACTGACTCTTCCACCCTGGGGGAAAAAGCTCCTGACTATCCACTCTGTCACCCCCATCCCGGCGTCTGCTTGGGTTTCCTCCGGGTGCTCCAGTTTCCTCCCACACTCCGAAGATGTGCAGGTCAGGTGGATTGGCCATGCTAAATTGCCCTTTAGTGTCCAAAGATGTGTAGGTTAGGGTGGATTGGCCGTGCTAAATTGCCCTTTAGTGTCCAAAGATGTGTAGGTTAGGGTGGATTGGCCGTGCTAAATTGCCCCAAGATATGCGGATTAGGTGGATTGGCCATGCTAAATTGCCCCTTCGTGTCCCAAGATGTGCGGATTAGGTGGATTGGCCATGCTAAATTGCCCTTTAGTGTCCAAAGATGTGTAGGTTAGGGTGGATTGGCCATGCTAAATTGCCCCTTAGTGTCCAAAGATACGTGGGTTAGGTGGATTGGCCACGCTAAATTGTCCCTTAGTGTCCAAAGATGTGCTGGTTAGGTGGATTGGCCATGCTAAATTGACCTTAGTGTCCAAAGATGCGTGGGTTAGGTGGATTGGCCATGCTAAATTGCCCCTTACTCTCAGGGGGACTAGCTAGTAAATGCATGGGGTTATGGGGATAGGGCCTGGGTAGGACTGTAGTCGGCGCAGACACGATGGGCCGAATGGCCTCCTTCTGCACTGTAAGGATTCTGTGATTCTATAAATATCTCGGTATGTGCAACAATAATTAGTCAAATCAAATGAAAAGAGGAAGGTTTGTATTTTATAAAGTCACGATAGAAAGGGAACAAAGTCGGGGTGTTGGACTTGTGTTTATGAAGTACAATAGGCAATTTCCTTACTCATCCAAGGCACTGCCACGTTGTGGGCGCAAACAACCCAGCAATTTTGCGCGCTCGGATAGCTGGATCTTTCGATCTGCTTTCACACCCCCTGTCAGCGCACGACCGAGAGCCCCACTTCCGTTCTCCAAGCTCGCTTGATAAAAGTTTATTTTGCTTATGAGTCACAAGTTAGGCTGATGTTGACTAGCCCCCTACTGCGAGGACGGGTTGCTTCCCCGCCCACTCAGTTCCAAGCCATGGGTGTCAGAAACATGCCGTAATGCACGGTGGACAGAGAGGCAGGCCGGGAGCTCTCCTGGTCCCTGACACGGAGGGAACTCATCGGAGGGATTTTGGCTCAAGGCGCCTTGGGCGGCCGAAGAGGGTCGGGGGGGGGGGCACACTGTATTTTGGGTCGCTACTCGTGAGCTCGGTTCCTCGGCTAGAGGTCAGCAGCTGCAGCTTTCAACGTTACGCCTCTCGACTGAAGCAGGGGTGGGGTGGGGTGGGGACCAGTCAGGAGGGAATCTGAGTTATAGACGCAGGAGCAGGCCACTGGGTGACTTGGGCAGGACACTGGCACGGCAGTTAGCACGGCACCAGGGACCCGGGTTCGATGCCCGGTCAGTGTCTGTGCGGAGGCTGCACATTCTCCCACCCCCCCCATGTCCGCGTGGGTTTCCCCTGGGTGCTCCGGTTTCCTACCACAGTCCGAAAATGTGCGGGTTCGTTGGACTGGCCGTGCTAAACTGCCCCTTAGTGTCCAAAGATGTGCAGGTTAGGTGGATTAGCCATGCTAACTTGTCCCTTAGTGTCCAAAGATGTGCAGGTTAGGTGGATTGGCCATGCTAAATTGTCCCTTAGTGTCCAAAGATGTGCAGGTTAGGGTGGATTGGCCATGCTAAATTGTCCCTTAGTGTCCAAAGATGTGCAGGTTAGGGTGGATTGGCCATGCTAAATTGTCCCCTTAGTGTCGGAGATTAGAAGGGTAAATATATGAGGTTACAGGGACAGGGCCTGGGTGGGATTGTGGTCAGTGCAGGCTCGATGGGCTGAATGGCCTTTTTTCTGCACTGTAAGAGTTCCACGACTGATATGATCGTAGCACTTTCCTGTCTGCCCTTTTCTCTGTAACCCTCATCCCTGCCCCCCACTTGTTGATCAATAATCTTTGTAACTCAGCCTCAAATATACACAATAACCACCGCCCGCATCCGACTGCTCTCTGTGGGGGGGAAAAAAGATTCTACAGACTAACCACCCTCAGAGAAGAGATTTCCCCTCAACACTGACTTTAACAGGAGACCGGTTAGTGTGAAACTAGTTATAGATTCCCCCACTGTCCGCTCAGCACCTATCCTGTCAATTCACCCTCAGAATCTAACTAGCTTCAATATGATGGAACAAAATCCTCCTCTTATTCATCAATTCCCCGTAGGCCAGGTCAGTGCCCCCCTCCCTACCTCTGTAGCCTCCTCCAGCCCCTGTACCCCCCCTTCCCTATCTCTGTAACCTCCTCCAGCCCCTACACCCCCCTCCCTATCTCTGTAACCTCCTCCAGCCCCCTACACCCCCTCCTTATCTCTGTAACCCCCTCCAGCCCCAACATCCCCTTCCCTATCTCTGTAACCTCCTCCAGTCCTTACATCCCCTTCCCTATCTCTGTAACCTCCTCCAGTCCTTACACCCCTTCCCTATCTCTGTAACCTCCTCCAGCCTCTACACCCATCTCCTATCTCTGTAACCTCCTCCATCCCCTACACCCACCTCCCTATCTCTGTAACCTCTTCCAGCCCCCTACACCCCCCTCCCTATCTCTGTAACCTCTTCCAGCCCCCTACACCCCCTCCCAATCTCCATAATCCCCTCCAGCCTCTACACCCCCTCCCAATCTCCAATATCCCCTCCAGCCTCTACACCCCCTCCCTATCTCTGTAACCTCCTACACCCCCTCCCTATCTCTGTAACCTCCTCCGGCTCCCTACAACCCTTCGAGTTCTCTGCTCCTCCAATTCCGGCCTCTCGGAAATGCCCCGATTCCTATCGCTCCGCCATTGGCTTGCCGTGCCTTCAGCTGCCTGGGATACCCCGTTACGTAGCTGGGATCATTTTTTTTTTGTTACTTTGCTGTGTTCCTGTGAGTCGTCTTGCCAGGTTTTAACAGATTAAACGTGGAAACGTAGAAGATAGGAGCAGGAGGTGGCCATTTGGCCCCTCAAGCCTGCTCCGCCATTCATTACGATCGCGGCTGACTGTCCAACTCAGTGGACTAATCCTGCTTTCTCCCCATAACCTTTCATCCCGTTCGCTCCCAAGTGCTATGTCCAGCTGCCTCTTGAATACATTCAACGTTTTGGCATCAACTACTTCCTGTGGGAATGAATTCCACAGGCTCACCGGGTGAAGAAATGTCTCCTCACCTCCGTCCTGAATGGTCTACCCCCAATCCTCAGACTGTGACCCTCTTGGTTCTGGGCATCCCCCCCCCCATCACTGGGAATATCCTTCCCCGCATCTAGCCTGTCTAGTTCATGGTGCCATGGGGTTGTGGAGCACAGGGTTGGAGGTTGGGGTGGGGGAGGGATTCAGATCCAGGTTAAGTCTTTTTATTTTAAATTCCCACCCTTGCTTTGTGCGTAATACCCATTAGTTCAAACCACACGAGCAAGCGTAACCAACAAGTCAGGTTCTTGGCAGTAAACAACATTTAAATGCCCCTTCCCTCATATATGTATGTCTCAGTAAAACTGTAAAGATGTGGGGGGATTTGAGATATTCCAAAACTTCTCAGGGGACTGCAGTACCCCACCCTGATCCACACCAATCCTTAACCCACGAGCCAGCGCATACCTATGCAGGTTGGAGATGTTCAGACTGCCTCAAAACAAAGTTCACTGCGCATGTTGTTAAAGGGCCAGAGAGGCGAATGAAGTAGCTGTCTCATCATAGCAATGCACTTCTCTCAACATACAGGAGAGGCAGGACAACTCCCCAGTCGGGGAAAGGAGGAAGGCAGCTGACAGCCTGACTCCTAATAGACAGAGGCTGAGAGACACGGATGTGCACACACAGGTACGTGCAGGCAGGAAGGGGGAGGGGTGCAAAGACGGAGGGGCAGGGCTCGCACGCTCACATGCACGCACACGCGCGCGCACACATGCAGACACATTCGCAGACGCGCGCGCGCACGCACGCAGACACATTCGCAGACGCGCGCGCGCACTCACGCAGACACATTCGCAGACGCGCGCGCATGCACGCAGACACATTCGCAGACGCGCGCGCACGCACGCAGACACATTCGCAGGCGCGCGCGCACGCACGCAGACACATTCGCAGGCGCGCGCGCACGCACGCAGACACATTCGCAGGCGCGCGCGCACGCACGCAGACACATTCGCAGGCGCGCGCGCACGCAGACACATTCACAGACGCGCGCGCACGCAGACACATTCACAGGCACCTGCGCGCACACACGCAGACACATTCGCAGGCACACACGCGCTCGCTCGCAGACACTCGCACGCAGACACACACACACTCAGGCACGCAGACACACACACACTCGCACGCAGACACACACACACTCAGGCACGCAGACACACACACACTCAGGCACGCAGACACACACACACTCAGGCACGCAGACACACACACACTCAGGCACGCAGACACACACACACTCGCACGCAGACACACACACACTCAGGCACGCAGACACACACACACTCAGGCACGCAGACACACACACACTCAGGCACGCAGACACACACACACTCAGGCACGCAGACACACACACACTCGCACGCAGACACACACACACTCGCACGCAGACACACACACACACTCGTACGCAGACACACACACACACTCGTACGCAGACACACACACTCGTACGCAGACACACACTCGTACGCAGACACACACTCGTACGCAGACACACACTCGTACGCAGACACACACACTCGTACGCAGACACATACACACACTCGTACGCAGACACATACACACACTCGTACGCAGACACATACACACACTCGTATGCAGACACATACACACACTCGTACGCAGACACACACACAGTGGATAATGTCTGCTCGAGTTGAAGAATACAAGATTAGAGGACCAGTTTCTTTTCGAAGCAATGGCGATTTCCCGAACAATCCCACTGGCAGCGTGGTGCAGGGTCTCGGTTCGATTGGCCTAGACAGATTAGCTATAATCTCTGGCCGACATAAATGGCAACAGCCCCAACGCCCAGCAAACTAAACCCATGCAAGGTCTGGAGCCGGGCATTTTTAAAAGTTTTATTATTTCAGCCTTACGGGGCTCGACTGTTGTCCTTGGCAATTGCACTTGCAAAGGAAACAAACACACGGGTTTTCGAGAGTTGGCTTGGACGTGGAACTCTCTCTCTCACACACACACACACACACGCACACACACCGGCGTTTGTTCCGCAAGAAACAAAAAAAAAAATGGGTGCCGCCACATTTATTTGCCCTGGCGCGGGTTGGCACAGACCTGCCAACATTGCAAACAGGTTAACTGCGCGATGCGAACACAATGCCCTATGCACAGACAGACAGACAGACAGACACACACACCTTCCAAAATGGCTCTGCTAACCGCCCCCCCCCCCCCACCCCGCCACAACCCCGCCGCCTAATCCAGGGGGGCAGCCAGCCTCAGGTTCCCTCCTCGCTTCTTTTTGACACTTCTTTCGCCGGCCTGTCCCTTCCCCCACCCCTCGGTTTCTTTTTTAAAAAAAAAGACGCTGGGCTTGCGGGCGGCTGGAAGAATTGGCATCCTTTCTTACCTTCCTGTTCCAAGTCTGAGGAGGGGACTTCTTCAAATGACAAGCGATCTATCCCAGTGAAAAATACTTGTATTTTCCTCTCTCTCTCTCTCTCTCTCTCTCTCACACACACACACACACACACACATACGACTCTGTCCTGGCAATACTCTGAGTAATTTGACTAGACCAGCTCCCCACCTCTGAAACTATGACTGCTACACCCACGCCTTAGGGTTGTGTCCCATAAAGCTCAGGGAAGTGCTTTTAACTCTGGGCTCCCGGCGGGTAACCAGGGCAGCGTTTCCTCTGTTGGTTTTATACATACATATATATTAAAAAAAAAGATGACCTTGAAGATACATAGATATATATATATATATATGTTTCTTTTCTCACCCCTTTTTAATTTGGGTTGCTGTAGCTGGCTCGCAGCTCAGTTCCCCGCCTACTCAGTGACCTATTTATATCCAAACTTTTTAATCGGGGGGTTTGATTATGGTGAGGAAGTTGGAGCTGAAGTTGTGGACGCTGTTAATTGCAGAAGTCAAAAATCGACAGGACACGGGCCATGTGTCTGGTAACGGTGGGGGAAGGAGAGCGATTTAACCCACCCAGCCCCGGAGCAAGCAGGTCACAACAGGTCAAATCGCCCCGACTCTCTCAGACCGAGCCTTCGGAGTATCACAAGCCCAGGCAACGTCACGATGCTCGTACGCTGCCATTTCTTCCCACCCCACACCCACACGCTCCCTCCCTACATCCTCTCTTCGGCCTGTCTGAATCTGTCCACAATCCCCCGCCGCCACCGCCCCCGCCCACCCACCCTGCGTGCCATCATCACCTCTGGCTAGGTGAAATGCTGCTGGGCTCACCGCACCCCCACCGCCCCCCCCAGTCCACGCTATATCCGAGGGGTCAGAACGCTGAACTGCCGCAGCACCGACCGGTCAGGTGCAACGTGAACGCCCACCGGTTCACACACGGCTTGCGAAACGGAATCTCGGCGCGACACCACGCAGGGAAACCCGGAGTGGTGGGGGGGGGACAGCGCCCTGGGCGCCCCGGGGCGGGGGAACCGCGCTGCCCTCAGGTTTGGAAGCGGGGGGGCGGGAGACAGAGAGCGACGGCGGACGATTAGAAGTCAGCTGTGCGCGACCAGAGGGGAGCTGTATCGTCACAGCGCCCGTCACAACCTCGGGGACGCCTCCACCCCATCCCACCTCACCTAACCTCACCTCCCCTCCCCCGCTTCAACCCCCACCCCTCTCCTCCCCCATTCCCCTCCCCTCTCTAAAGCCCCATCCCATCCTCTCCTCCTTCCCGCTCCCCTCCCCTCTCTCTTCTCCCCCCCCTCCCATCTCACCCCATCACCCGCCCCACTCATCACCCCACTCTCCCGCACCCCGCCCCATACCTCGCTCTCCCCACGCCCCCTCCCCCTCTCTTCTATCTCTCCTCTGCCTCTCTGCACCCCTTCCTTCCCCTCTCCCTCCCACCCCATCTCTGCCCACCTCCTCCCCATCCCCTCCAATCTCCCTCCCTGCCCCCTCTGCCTATCCCCCTCCCTGCCCCCTCCTCCTCTCCCCCTCCCTGCCCCCTCCCCCCCTCCTCCCTTCCCTGCCCCCTCCTCCTCTCCCCCTTCCCCGACCCCTCCTCCTCTCCCCCTTCCCCGACCTCTCCTCCTCCCCATCACCACCTCCTCTCCCCCTTCCCCGCC
>NW_027650024.1:0-45000 GCF_965287045.1 Carcharhinus amblyrhynchos | reverse complement strand
AGAGGGAATAGAGATGAGTGCAAGAGAGATAGATAGAGAGAGAGTGAACGAGCGAGAGGGATAGAGATGAGTGCAAGAGAGATAGATAGAGAGAGAGTGAACAAGCAAGAGGGGTAGAGATGAGTGCAAGAGAGATAGATAGAAAGAGAGTGAACAAGCGAGAGGGATAGAGATGAGTGCAAGAGAGATGGATAGAAAGAGAGTGAACAAGCGAGAGAGGGATAGAGATGAGTTCAAGAGAGATAGAGAGAGAGAGTGAACGAGCGAGAGAGAGATAGAGATGAGTGCAAGAGAGATAGATAGAGAGAGTAAATGAGTGAGCGAGGGATAGAGAGTGAGCGCAAGGGAGATAGATAGAGAGAGAGTGAACGAGAGAGAGGATAGAGAATGAGCACAAGAGAGATAGAGAGAGAGCTGGAGCGGGAGAGGTATAGAGATCAAGAGCAAGAGAGATACAGAGAGTGAGAGAGAGAGGGATAGAGAGTGAGCACAAGAGACATAGAGAGAGAGAGCGACTGCAAGAGAGATAGATATAGAGACAGAGGGATAGAGAGTGAGTGCAAGAGAGATAGAGAGAGAGATAGATTGCAAGAGAGATAGAGAGAGAGATAGATTGCTAGAGAGAGAGCTGGAGCGAGAGAGGGATAGAGAGCAAGTGCAAGAGAGATAGAGAGAGTGAGCAAGAAAGCGATAGATAGACGGAGAGTGACGGATAAGTGGATAGATAGAGAGAGAGCTGGAGGAACAGAAGGATAGAAAGTGAGTGCAAGAGAGATAGATAGAGACAGCAAGAGAGAGCAAAAAAGAGATAGAGAAATAGAGAGAGGGAGAGCTGGAACGAGAGAGGGATAGAGAGTGAGCGCGAGATAGAGCGAGTGAGAGAGGGGTAGAGAGTGAGCACAAGAGAGATAGAGACAGCGAGATAGAGCAAGAAAGAGATAGATAGAGAGACAGATAGAGAGATAGAGAGAGAGAGCTGGAGGAAGAGAGGGATAGAAAGTGAGCGCAAGCAAGATACAGCTGGAGTGAGAGAGAGAGAGAGTGAGCGCAAGAGATAGATAGAGAGAGAGAGCTGGAGCGAGAAAGGGATAGAGAACGAGTGCAAGAGGGATAGATAGAGCAAGAAAGAGATAGATAGACAGAGAGAGATAGATGAGTGGATAGATAGAGAGAGAGAGCTGGAGGAAGAGAGGGATAGAAAGTGAGCGCAAGCGAGATACAGCTGGAGTGAGAGAGAGGGAGAGAGAGAGAGAGAGAGAGATAAGTGGATAGATAGAGAGAGAGAGCTGGAGGAAGAGAGGGATAGAAAGTGAGAGCAAGAGAGATAGAGCTGGAGCGAGAGAGAGAGTGAGCGCAAGTGAGATCGATAGAGAGAGAGAGCTGGAGCAAGGGAGAGTGAGCGAGCGCAAGAGAGAGGAATAGAGAGAGACAGTGAGCGCAAGAGAGACAGATAGAGAGAGTGAGTGCAAGAGAGATCGATGAAACGAGAGAATGAGCACAAGAGAGATGGTTAGAGAGAGCGACAGAGAGACAGCAAGAAAGAGATAGGTAGACAGAGAGATAGATAAATAGAGAAAGAGACAGAGAGAGCAAGAAAGAGATAGAGAGTGAGAGAGAGAGCAAGAATGAGATAGATAAAGATGGATAGATAGAGGGAGAGAGAGCTGGAGCGAGAGAGAGCAAGGGAGTGAACGCAAGAGAGAGAGCGAGAACAAGAAAGAGCGAGGGTGAACAAGAGAAAGCAAGAGCGAGAGAGATAGAAGCAAAACACTGCAGATGTTGGAATGTGAAACAAAAACAGAAAATGCTGTAAAATCTCAGCGGGTCTGACAGCGTCTGTGGAGAGAGAATAGATGTTTTGAGTCTGGATAACCCTTCATCAGAGCTCTGACTCGAAAAATTTGCTCTATTCTCTCTCTCTCCACAGATGCTGTCAGACCTACTGAGGTTGTCCAGCATTTTCTAAAGGCAGGCAGTGAGAAAGAAAGAGGGCACAAGAGGGAGATAGACAGAGAGAGGCAGATAGACAGAGAGAGGCAGATAGACAGAGAGAGGCAGATAGACAGTACATAGAACATA
Source organism: Carcharhinus amblyrhynchos (assembly GCF_965287045.1). Taxonomy (NCBI): domain Eukaryota; kingdom Metazoa; phylum Chordata; class Chondrichthyes; order Carcharhiniformes; family Carcharhinidae; genus Carcharhinus; species Carcharhinus amblyrhynchos. The sequence continues at coordinate 42,921 of NW_027650024.1, read as the reverse complement.
ACAGCGCAGTACAGGCCCTTCGGCCCTCGATGTTGCACCGACCAGTGGAACCAATCTAATGACCCTCTAACCTAAACTATTCCAATGTTATCCATATGCCTATCCACTGACCATTTGAATGCCCTTAAAGTTGGTGAGTCCACAACTGCTGCAGGCAGGGCATCCCACGACCTTACTCCCCTCTGAGTAAATAACCTATCTCTGACATCCGTCCTATAATTACCACTCCTTAATTTAAAGCTATGTCCCCTTCTGTTAGCCATCACCATTTGAGGTAAAAGGCTCTCAACTGTCCACCCTATCCAATCCTTTGATCATCTTGTATGCCTCAATCAGGTCACCTCGTAACCTTCTTCTCTCCAATGAAAATAACCTCAAGTCCCTCAGCCTTTCCTCATAAGACCTTCCCACCATACCAGGCAACATCCTGGTAAACCTCCTCTGCACCCTTTCCAATGCCTCCACATCTTTCTTATAATGAGGCGACCAGAACTGCATGCAATATTCCAAGTGCGGCCGCACCAGAGTTTTGTACAGTTGTAACATGACCTCACGGCTCCGAAATTCAATCCCTCTACCAATAAAAGCTAACACACCACATGCCTTCTTAACAACCTTATCAACCTGGGTGCCAACTTTCAGGGAGCTATGCACATGTACCCCGAGATCTCTCTGCTCGTCAACACTACAAAGAGTCCTTCCATTAGCCCTATATTCTGTACTCCTGTTATTCTTACCAAAGTGAATCACCTCACACTTTTCCGTATTAAACTCCATCTGCCACCTCTCGGCCCAGCTCTGCAGCTTATCTATGTCCCTCTGCAAACCGTAACATCTATCCTCACTGTCTACAACTCATCCAACTTTGGTGTCGTCAGCAAATTTACTAATCCATCCTTCTACACCCTCATCTAGGTCATTTATAAAAATGACAAACAGCAGTGGCCCCAAAACAGATCCTTGAGATACACCACTTGTAACTGAAAGTTACAAGATAGAGAGAGGCAGATAGGTAGAGAGAGGCAGATAGATAGACAGGGAGAGAGAGACGGAGATAGACAGGGAGAGAGAGACGGAGATAGACAGGGAGAGAGAGACGGAGATAGACAGGGAGAGAGAGACGGAGATAGACAGGGAGAGAGAGACGGAGATAGACAGGGAGAGAGAGACGGAGATAGACAGGGAGAGAGAGACGGAGATAGACAGGGAGAGAGAGACGGAGATAGACAGGGAGAGAGAGACGGAGATAGACAGGGAGAGAGAGACGGAGATAGACAGGGAGAGAGAGACGGAGATAGACAGGGAGAGAGAGACGGAGATAGACAGGGAGAGAGAGACGGAGATAGACAGGGAGAGAGACGGAGATAGACAGGGAGAGAGACGGAGATAGACAGAGTGGGAGACGGCGAGAGAGACGGCAAGAGAGACGGAAGTAGAGAGAGAGACGGACAGAAGTAGAGAAAGAGACAGAAGTAGAGAGAGAGAGAGAGACAGAGGTAGAGGGAAAGAGACAGAGGTAGAGAGAGAGAGACAGAGATAGGGACATAGATAAAGACAGCCAGAAATTTGCAGATTTCCCCTCCCCTTTCTGTGACTAAGTGCTTCCTAAACTCAACCTCCCTATGGCCCGGTTCCAAAGGAGTTCTGTCCCCCTTGTTCCAGACTCGCCCTCTCTCCACCCTCACAACATTTACGGAGTGTTCAAATGAACATTTGAAATACCACAAGACTACGAACCAAGTGCTGGAAAATGGGATTAGAATAGGCCAGTACGGAGACAATGGGCCGAAGGACCTCATTCCTCGCTGTATGAATCCACACCACCCCCCATCCCTTTGACCAAGGCCGCAAGAAACTACAAAAGGGTGGTGAATGTAGCCCAATCCATCACACAAACCAGCCTTCCATCCATTGATTCCATCTACACTTCCCGTTGCCTCGGGGAAAAGCAGCCAGCATAATCAAGGACCCCCCATGCACCCCGGACGTTCTCTCTTCCACCTTCTTCCGCCAGGATCAATATGCAAAAGTCTGAGGTCATGTACCAATCAACTCAAGAATACCTTCATCCCCCCGCCATCAGACCTTTGACTGGACTGACCCTAGAGGGTGGCACAGTGGTTAGCACTACTGTTAGCACACCAGGGACCCGGGTTCAATTCCCAGCTTGGGTCACTGTCTGCACAGAGTCCGCACGTTCTCCCCGTGTCTGCGTGGGTTTCCTCCAGGTGCTCCGGTTTCCTCCCACGGTTCAAAGATGTGCAGATGAGGTGGATTGGCCATGCTAAATTGTTCCTTAGTGTCAGGGGGATTTGGAGGGTAAATGCATTTATTGCCCATCCAGGAATGAGATACAGAATCTGGTGAACTGGTGCGACAATAATCTCTCCCTCAACGTCAACAAAACGAAGGGGATTGTCAACGTCGGGAAGTGTAAAGGAGAACACGCCCCTGTCTACATCAACAGGGATAAAAGTGGAAAGGGTCGAGAGTTTCAAGTTTTTAGGTGTCCAGATCGCCAACAACCCGTCCTGGTCTCCCCCCCATGCCAACACTATAGTTAAGAAAGCCCCACCAACGCCTCTACTTTCTCAGGAGACTAAGGAAATTTGGTATGTCCGCTACAACCCTCACCAACTTTTACAGATGCATCATAGAAAGCATCCTTTCCAGTTGCATCGCAGCTGGGTATGGGCTCCTGCTCTGCCCAAGACCACAAGGAACTACAAAGGGTCGTGAATGTAGCCCAATCCATCACACAAACCAGCTTCCCATCCACTGACTCGATCGACACTTCCCACCGCCTCGGGAAAAGCAGCCGGCATAATTAAGGACCCCCACGCTCCCCCGCACATTCTCTCTTCCACCTTCTTCCATCGGGAAAAGGTACAAAGGTCTGAGGTCCCGTACCGACCGACTCAAGAACACCTTCTTCCCTACTGCTGTCAGACTTTTGAATGGACCGACCTCGCATTAAGCTGATCTTTCTCTACACCCTCGCTGTGACTGTAACACTACATTCTGCGCCCTCTCCTTTCCTTCTCTGTGAACAGTTTGCTTTGTCTGTATAGCGCGCAAGAAACAATACTTTTCACTGTCTCCCAATACACGTGACAATAATAAATCTAATCAAATCAAACATCCCAAATGGCCTTCCTTGGAAAAGAAAGATGGGGGGGGAAGGGGAGGAACATGCAAGACTCCACACAGACACTGACCCGAGACTGGGAATCGAACCCAGGTCCCCCGACGCCATAAGACAGCAGTGCTAAACCACTGTGTCGCCTGTGTCTCCAGCAGAAAGGAAAAGAGAGAGAGAGAGAGAGAAAGAAAATACATAAGGCCACTTCCAAATCAGATTTTAATCGCGCTGTCCCATGCGCCAACTCCGTCTGGAAAAATTCCTCACTCTCTTGGTGGCGCTTCCCGCTCTTGAGTCCCACAGTTCGCCAAATATAGCTGTGTGGAAGGATTATCTCTCAACAGGAAGATCAGAAACTCAGGGAGAGAAGTTACACCCATCAGGAAGAAAGTCCACATTACAGGGGAGAAGGATTAAGACAGCGCAGAGCAGGGCTGATCAGTGATTGGCACAGAGTTCGACTTAACCTTCCCGAATTGGGAACTGGGAATTGGGAATCTCAAGCACCAACAGTCTCAGGGCTGACTATTCCCCACATGACAACGCTGTTCATCTGGAACACAGACTGGGGGCCCTGCTATCGATTGGGTGGAGTCCCCGCTTGAGACTTAAGCATAAATCTGGGCCAAGGGTGGGCCGCACTGTGGGAGGGTCCGTGCTGAGGGAGCACCACACTGTGAGAGGGTCGGTGCTCCCTCAGCACCGACTCTCCCACAGTGCGGCACTCCCTCAGCACGGACCCTCCCACAGTGCGGCACTCCCTCAGCACCGACCCTCCCGCAGTGCAGCACTCCCTCAGCACGGACCCTCCCACAGTGCGGCACTCCCTCAGCACCGACCCTCCCACGGTGCGTTGCTCCCTCAGCACGGACCCAGCCACAGTGCGGCACTCCCTCAGCACGGACCCTCCCACAGTGCGGCGCTCCCTCAGCACGGACTCTCCCACGGTGCGGCGCTCCCTCAGCACAGACCCTCCCACAGTGCGGCACTCCCTCAGCACCGACCCTCCCACAGTGCGGCGCTCCCTCAGCACCGACCCTCCCACAGTGCAGCGCTCCTTCAGCACCGACCCTCCCACAGTGCGGCGCTCCCTCAGCACCGACCCTCCCACAGGGTCGGTGCTGAGGGAGCGCCGCACTGTGGGAGGTACTCCCCTTCAGCTGAGATGTTTCAGGCCTCTCCAAATGCAGGCAAAAGATCCCACAGGCACTAGATGAAAAGCAGGGGGATGTCTCTTTGGGAACCAACATTTATCTCTCTAGATCATTGGGACAGATAAATTGGTGCATATCACAGTGTGCTTATAAGATCCCACTGTGCGCACACTGGCTGCTGTGTTTTGTGCTTGGGAACGCGGGGTTTAAAAAAAAGGGGGCAGCATGGATAAGTTAGGCCGTGGGGCCTGTTTCCACGCTGTAAACCTCTGTGACTTCTACGTTTCTATACATTCTGTGGCTGGAGAAGACATCAGACAGAGCTTCAGTTTCTCACTCCCATGGAAGGCAGCACCTTCAGGAGTGCAGCACTCGCACTGGCAGCCCGGGTTTCCCTGCTCGGGTCTCTGCATCCCAGCTTCCTGATTCCGAGCCAAGTGTATCACCAACTGAGCCACGGCTGTGCCTGCCTGTCTGGGTTGAGGCAAACAGGCCGACTGGGCCATCACACTACCACGCACGTGTGTACACACACACACACTCACGTGCACACGTACATCCTCGCACGCGCATGCGCACGCGCACACCCTCGCACGTGCACGCCCTCGCGCACACACACGTACACCTCATACGTGCACATTTACACCCTCGCACATGCACTCCCTCGCACATGCATGCGCACACTTCGCACGCGCACATGTACACCCTCGCACACACATGCACGCACACATCTCGCATGGGCACGTGTACACCCTCGCACGCACACACCCTCACATGCACACGTACATCCTCACGTGTACACCCTTGCGTGCGCACACAAACACACACACACACACACAAACACTCATGCACGCACACATACACCTGCACCCTTGTGCACGCGCACAGGTACACCCTCGCATGCGTACACACACACAAGCACATGCGCATTTGCTTCCTGAGTTCTGCCCCACACAAAGCAGGATGTAGCTACAAACAGCCACGCCCTAAAACCGACCAACAGGGATTTTTAAGAAAGCACTAAAGAAACACAGGAACAAAAGGCCGGGGCGGGGGGAGGCTCAGAGACAATTGGACAGACGATCTTAACACTTAGTGCAACTTGGCAGAACACGGGCAACCAGGGATCTTAAGCCAGTCGAATATTAAGCCTTCCAAAAGTCTGAAACGATGGGTTTTACTGTTCTGACATTTACTTGCCATCTTGAGCAATGATTATATCACAAGGCAAACACCCAATTCCACTTGTTCTCTGTTACATCCACAGCACGCCCTGTCCATGAATGCACCCCCTGGCTCATTATACATGCCATACCTGCTTGCACCGTGCCCATCCGGAATCGCTGCCAAGACTTGTAAACATTCATTCTCTATCTACAACGGACCAATCCCCTGTTAACACGCACATACCCACCCACTTAAATACCATCTCCAGTTTCAGCAAGCTTCGATCCCTGCCAAATCTCACTACGTACCCACCCCCAAGCAAGTGGACAATGACTTAGCTCACTGTCACCCATCAAAGACCCTTCCTCTAATTTCCCCAATCCTCCCAAAGACCATCCCTCTAATCCCCTAATTCTCCCATTGAAGACCCTTCCTCTAATTCCGCAATCCTCCCATCAAAGACCATCCCTCTAATCCCCTAATTCTCCCATTGAAGACCCTTCCTCTAATTCCGCAATCCTCCCACCAAAGACCATCCCTCTAATCCCCTAATTCTCCCATTGAAGACCCTTCCTCTAATTCCCCAATCCTCCCATCAAAGACCATCCCTCTAATCCCCTAATTCTCCCACTGAAGACCCTTCCTCTAATTCCCCAATCCTCCCAAAGACCATTCCTCTAATCCCCTAACTCTCCCATCGAAGACCCTTCCTCTAATTCCCCAATCCTCCCATCGAAGGCCATCCCTCTAATCCCCTAACTCTCCCATTGAAGACCATCCCTCTAATCCCCTAACTCTCCCATCGAAGACCAGCCATCTTATCCCCTAACTCTCTCAAAGACCATCTCTCTAATCCACTAACTGTAACATCGAAAACCATCCCTCTAATCCCCTAACTCTCCCCCCAAAGACTCCCCTCCAATCACCTTACTCTCCCATCGAAGACCATTCCTCTAATCCCCTAACTCTCCATCAAAGACCATCCCTCTAATCCCCTAACTCTCCCATCAAAGACCATCCCTCTAACCCACTAATTCTCCATCGAAGAGCTCATGGCTACAAGGCAGACGCCCAAACACTCACTCACTCACAGGAGAGGGGAAAAAAAGCACCACCGGTGACCTTTTGCAGAGCATTATTTCTTCCGTACAATGTCTTTCAAATAGAGAAAAAGAAATTTGGGGAGAATCCCTGGCGGTGCCAGTTTTGCATACAGGGCGAGCAGCCTGCAAGTCTGATGGGTAGATCACAGCACCCAAGAAAACCATGGCTCACCTCATCCAGTGAGGCCAACAAGGTCATGTGCTCCCTATTCTCTACAGCAGGACGGAGAAAGTGGAGGCGAAGGGCCATTAAAGACAGAAAGACCCCCATGGCAATGCTGAGGGATGGTGGGGGGATCCACTCCATGCTCTGGGTTCGAAATGAAAATCACCCTTTCAAATGTGCCAGCGGTGGGACCTTGCTGCGTGCAAACTGTTTTGTCGCACTTGGTGACACACCAGTGACGACACCTCAGAAAGTACTTACTTCCACATTTGACTAAAAACTTTACACAGCACGGAAACTGGCCCATCTCCTCCATGCCAACCAGGTTTCCTGAACTGAACTAGTTCCATTTGGCCCATATCCCTCAAAACCTTCCCCCATCTGTATTCAGGCCTCACCACTACAGCGGCACAGTGGGTTAGCACTGCTGCCTCAAAGCGCCAGGGACCCGGATCCAATTCCAGCCTCGGGTCACTGTCTGTGCGGAGTTTGCACGTGCTCCCCCGTGTCTGCGTGGGTTTCCTCCGGGTGCTCCGGTTTCCTCCCACAGTCCGAAAGAAGCACCGGTTAGGTGGATTGGCTGTGCTAAATTGCCCCTTCATGTCCAAAGATGTGCATGTTAGGAGGATTGGCCATGCCAAATTGTCCATTAGTGTCCACTGATGTGTGGGTTAGGTGGATTGGCTATGCTAAATTGCCCCTTAGTGTCAAAATGTATAGGTTAGGCAGTCTGGCCGTGCTAAATTGTTCCTTAGTGTCCAAAGATATGCAGATTAGGTGGACTGGCCATGCTAAATTGTCCCTTAGTGTCCAAAGATGTGCAGGTTAGATGGATTGGCCATGCTAAATTGCCCCTTAGTGTCCAAAGATGTGCAGGTTAGATGGATTGGCCATCCTAAATTGCCCCTTAGTGTCCAAAGATGTGCAGGTTAGATGGATTGGCCATGCTAAATTGCCCATGCTAAATTGCCCCTTAGTGTCCAAAGATGTGCAGGTTAGGTGGATTGGCCATCCTAAATTGCCCCTTAGTGTCCAAAGATGTGCAGGTTAGGGGGATTGGCCGTGCTAAATTGCCCCTTCGTGTCGGAGGGGGTAGCAAGGTAAATACCTGGGGTTATGGGAAAAGGGCCTGGGTAGGATTGTCATTGGTGTAGAGTCGATGGGCCGAATGGCCTCCTTCTACACTGTCGGGGTTCTATGATCTCTGCTACCTCCTCTACCTGCTACAACTCTCTATCTGCCCGCATCTCTTGCACACCCCCCCCCAATCGCCTTCACTCCGACACCGCCACCCCTCTTAGGACCACGGGAACTGATTTATTGCCGATCGTCGCAAGATTTATCGACCTGCTCTTATTTTTAAAGCCGCCAGCAACCGCCCGAGCGCCAGTTTCTTCCCAAAACGAGGCTTTTCCTTCATTTTAAAGTTACGGAACTGGGCGGCCAGGCTTTGGGGTTGGTGGGACTTAAAGGCAGCAGCGTCGCGAGCCAAAACTTGGCGGCAGGAGCAGCGTGAACCCCGGGGGGGGGGGGTGGCTGAGGCTGTCACTGCCGCAGACAGGAATCTTCTGGGCTAACCGCCCGCAAGGCTGCTGCTCAAGATATTTGGTCAGAATTTGCCGTATCGCAATTTCCCCTTGCACTGCGCGCTGGTTACAAAGCAATAATTCGAAAGGAAGGGGAGAAAAAAAGAGTCTCTTTCTTGGCCGCACTCCTCCTGGCCTCAGGATGGGCACATCCCCCCCACCCCCGCAGCACTCTACAGCCGCTTAAGTACTTCCCTTTGAGGTGTAGTCACTGCTCTCACATGGGAAACAATGCTGCCCGTTTGTGCACAGGAAGATCCCATACCAAAAAAACCGCAACCCCTGATAAATGAGCCAGATCTTGTGTGCGCGTGTGTTTTTTATTTAAACGTCAGTGTTTGGGCCCCAGGTCACGGGGCTCTAGCACATCCACCCGAGAAGGACACACACACACATATACAGGGACAGAGACAGACAGACACACACACAAACAGACAGACAGGCACACAGGGACCGGAACAGACGAACAGACAGACAGACACACACAAACAGACAGACACACAGGGACTGGAACAGACAGTCAGACAGACACACACACCCACACACACACACACGGACAGGAACAGATACACACACACACACACACACACACAGGGACAGGAACAGACACACACACACAGGGACAGGAACAGACACACACACACAGGGACAGGAACAGACACACACACAGGGACAGGAACAGACACACACACACACAGGGACAGGAACAGACACACACACGGACAGGAACAGACAGACAGACAGACACACACACGGACAGGAACAGACAGACAGACAGACACAGACACACACACACGGGCAGGAACAGACAGACACACACACACAGACAGGAACAGACAGACAGACACACGGACAGGAACAGACAGACAGACACACACACACACGGACAGGAACAGACAGACACACACACACACACACACGGACAGGAACAGACAGACACACACACACACACACACGGACAGGAACAGACAGACAGACACACACACACGGACAGGAACAGACAGACAGACACACACACACGGACAGGAACAGACAGACAGACAGACACACACGGACAGGAACAGACAGACAGACACACACACGGACAGGAACAGACAGACACACACACACACACACACACACACACACACACACACACGGACAGGAACAGACAGACAAACACACACACAGGGACAGGAACAGACAGACACACACACAGGAACACACACACACACCCCTTTTACAACTCAATCGTGTGTTTTTTTTTAGGATTCCATTTGCAATCCAGGGGCTCAGTCCGGCGCAAACCTCAGGTGGCTTGTTTGATTTGGTTTACTATCGTCACATAAAGTTTATTTATTAATCACAAGTAAGGCTTACATTAACACTGCAATGAAGTTACTATGTACAAATCCCCCTAGTCACCATACTCCAGCGCCTGTTCGGGTCAATGCACTCTAACCAGCACAGTCTTTCGGACTGTGGGAGGAAACCGGAGCACCCGGAGGAAACCCACGCAGACACAAGGAGAACGTGCAGACTCCACACAGTGACCCGAGCCGGGAATCGAACCTGGTGGCGCTGGGAGGCAGCAGTGCTAACCCACTGTGCCACCATGCAGCATATAACATGTATTGGGATACAGTGAAAAATACTGTTTCTCGGGTGTTATACAAACAAAGCATACCATTCATAGAGTACATAAATTTGATTTATTATAGTCGCATGTATTGGGATATAGTGAAAAGTACTGTTTCTTGCGCGCTATACAAAGCATACTGTTCATAGAGTACGCAGATTTGGTTTATTATTGTCACGTGTTGATATACAGTGAAAAGTATTGTTTCTTGCGCACTATACAAAGCATACCGTTCATAGAGTAAACTGTATTTATTAGTGTCACAAGTAGGCTTGCAATAACACTGCAATGAAGTTACTGTGAAATTCCCCTAGTCTCCACACTCCGGCGCCTGTTCGGGTAACACTGAGGGAGAATTTAGCATGGCCAATGCACCCTAACCAGCATGGGAGGAAACCGGAGGAAACAGACAAAGAATACCATTCATAGAGTACACAGGGGAGAAGGAAAGGAGAGAGTGCGCAATGTAGTATTACAGTCACAGATAGGGTGTGGAGAAAGATCAACTTAATATAAGGTAAGCCCATGCAAAAGTTTGATGGCAGTAGGGAAGATATTGTTTTGGACGCTTGGTATGTGACCTCAGACTTTTATATCTCTTTCCTGACGGAAGAAGGTGGAAGGGAGAACGTTCAGGGTCCTTGATTATGCCGGCTGCTTTTCCCGAGGCAGCAGGAAGTGTAGACGGAGTCAATGGACGGGAGGTTGGTTTGCGTGATGGGGACTGCGCTACGTTCACGACCCTCTGCAGTTCCTTGCAGTCTTGGCCGGCAAGCGGGAGCCCACGCCAAGCCGTGAGGCATCCGGGAAGAGTGCTTTTAGTGGGAAGGAGGGCTGCCGGACCGAGGCCCAGCCAAAGATCCGGCCACTCTCCCCACTGCCTTCCCCCTTCTCGGGCGTCACCAGGGACGGTGGAGCTGGTTCCTGACATCGCCGTGTGTGGGATCCTACTGGGTGGGGAACGCAAAACCTTGTCTTCGCTTCACTAATAATGCTGAGCTTGAAGCTCAAATCATTTTTAAGTTGCCGCAAAACGCCAAGAAATTTGGCAGACAATCGGCTTGGCGATATGCAAATACAAGTTCCTTCTCATGCACTATATGCCCAGCCAGGATGTTCCAGAGGCAGAGCCACTCCCTCCAGTTTGTTGAGATATTATCTCTACAAACACGACATCATATAAGGGCCACGGCAGACTCTGCAACTCTGCCAGTTTCACTGGGCACAAACGCCAAGGGCCTCTCTTCAATCCGGACAGCATTCGGGTTAGGAGCACACGACAGCTTGTGGTACCACCTCAGTCCCAGAGCTTCATTAGGCCGTTGACACAAGAGCGTGAAGTCAGTTAGTAAACAGGAAAGGTTTGGAAATTCAGGCAGCCCATAAGATGCTGGGGCAGAGGAAGTAGGCCGTCCGGCCTATTGAGTCTGCTCCGCCCCACCATTCAACAAAATGGGGGCGGCACAGTGGGTTAGCACTGCTGCCTCACAGCGCCAGGGACCCGGGTTCGATTCCCAGCCTCGGGTGACTGACCGTCTGTGTGGAGTTTGCACGTTCTCTCCATGTCTGCGTGGGTTTCCTCCGGATGCTCTGGTTTCCTCCCACAGTCCAAAGATGTGCAGGTTAGGGGGATTGGCCGTGCTAAATTGTCCCTTAGTGTCCAAAGGTGTGCGGGTTAGGGGGATTGGCCGTGCTAAATTGCCCATTAGTGTCCAAAGATGTGCAGGTTAGGGGGATTGACTGTGCTAAATTGCCCCTTAGTGTCCAAAGGTATACAGGTTAGGGGAATTGGTCATGCTAAATTGCCCCTTAGTGTCCAAAGGTATACAGGTTAGGGGGATTGGTCATGCTAAATCGTCCCTTAGTGTCCAAAGGTGTGCGGGTTAGGGGGATTGGCCATGCTAAATTGCCCATTAGTGTCCAAAGATGTGCAGGTTAGGGGGATTGACTGTGCTAAATTGCCCCTTAGTGTCCAAAGGTATACAGGTTAGGGGGATTGGCCATGCTAAATTGCCCATTAGTGTCCAAAGATGTGCAGGTTAGGGGGATTGACTGTGCTAAATTGCCCCTTAGTGTCCAAAGGTATACAGGTTAGGGGGATTGGTCATGCTAAATTGTCCCTTAGTGTCCAAAGATGTGTAGGTTAGGTGGATTGGCCATGCTAAATTGACCCTTGTGTCAGGGGAGGGGGCTAGCAGGGTAAACATATGGGGCTGTGGGGATGGGACCTGAGTGGGATTGTGGTCGGTGCGGACTGGATAGGCCGAATGGCCTCCTCCTGTACTGTGGGTGTTCTATGAGATCACGACTGACCAGGCTTGATAATATGGGCAACACAATGGTTAGCGCTGCGAGGGGGACGGGGGAGGGGGGGAGGGGGGATGGGGGGGACGGGGGACGGGAAAGAGAGAGGGGGAGAGAAGGGGAGAGACAGGCAGAGAGAATGCGTGAGGGGGACTGAGGGATGCAAAAAAGTGGGTGGACAGACAAGCGGGTGGTGGGTTGGGAAAGAATCATGCAGTTTTACATACAGTCACGCACACAACTTCCTGCATCAGAAGTAGTCAGCACAATTTGTGGCAGTGACAAATAGTCACAGAGAGGCAGCACATCACAGGATGGGTGTTCACCGAGAGCTTCCATTCCGACCCCCCCCCCTCCCAAAAAAAAATCACGTGGATTTGACAGCACATTCCATTCGGCCCCTCTGCTCCCTGGCGGGGTCACTGCCCCAGACCTGAATTTTCTCAGCCCCATTTCCATCCGCCCCGTGGGAGGAAACCGGAGCACCCGGAGGAAGCCCAGGCAGACACGGGGAGAACATACAAACTCCACACAGACGGTGACCCGAGCCGGGAATCGAACCCGGGTCCCCGAGGCTGTGAGGCAGCGGTGCTAACCCCACCGTGCCCACCGTAGGTTGAGAGGCGGTAGATTTAGAACGGATATGAGGAACTGCTTCTCGCAGAGGGTGGTGAATTTATGGAACTCGCTGCCCCAGAGCACGGTAGTCTGAATCACTGAATGTTTTCAAGAAGGAAATAGATATATATTTCTGATTTAAAAAAAAAGAGGGATATGGGGAACAGAACATAAGAAATAGGAGGAGTAGGCCATCTATCCCTTCGAGCCATTCAATAAGATCATGGCTGATCTGACGTGGATCAGTTCCACTTTCCCCCCTTAATTCCCCTGTCTATCAGAAACCTATCTACCCGTGACTTAAATATATTCAGTGAGGTAGCCTCCACTACTTCAACGGGCAGAGAATTCCAGAGATTCACCTTTGAGTGAAGAAATTCCTCCTCAACTCTGTTCCAAACTGTCCCCCCCCCTTATTTTGAGGCTGTGCCCTCTAGTCCTGCTATCCTTTCTAAGTGGAAAGAATCTCGCTACCTCTACCCTATCTAGCCCCTTCATTATCTTATATGTCTCTACAAGATCCCTCCTCAGCCTTCTAAACTCCAACGAGTACAGGCCCAGTCTATTTAATCTCTCCTCATAAGGTGGATTCGTGACCAGGGATTGATCAGACATGCCGCCAGCACGATGGCACAGTGGGTTAGCACCGCCGCCTCACGGCGCCAGGGACCCGGGTTCGATTCCCGGCCTCCCGTCTCTGTCTGTGTGGAGCCTGCACGCTCTCCCCGTGTCTGCGTGGGTTTCCTCCGGGTGCTCCGGTTTCCTCCCACAGTTCCGAGACGTGCGGGTTAGATCGATTGGCCAGGCGAAATTCCCCCTTAGTGTCGGTGGGGGTGAATGAGCAGGGTGCAAACGTGGGGTTACGGAGACAAGGCCTGGGTGGGATTGTGGTCGGTACAGGCATGATGGGCCAAATGGCCTCCTTCTGCATTGTAGGGATTCAATGGAATCCCTACAGTGCAGAAGTAGGCCATTGTGCACTGCCCACAATCCCACCCCAGGCTCTTTCCCCACAAGCCCCGCTCCCCCCGATCCATCTAACCTTACACATCCTGATACACTAAGGAGCAATTTAGCACGGCCAATCAACCTAACCCGCGCACCTTCAGACCGTGGGAGGAAACTGGAGCACCCGGAGGAAACCCACGCAGACACTGGGAGAAGGTGCAGACTCTACACGGACAGTGACCTGAGCCAGGAATCGAACCCAGGTCCCTGGAGCCGTGAGGCAGCAGTGCTAACCCACATGGCACAGTGGTTAGAGGGTGGTGAACTTGTGGAACTTCCTGCCCCGTAATCTTGTCTACAAGATTATGAGGGGCGTGGGCAGAGTGTTTAGACAGGCTGGAAGAGTCAATTACTCGAGGGCACAGGTTTAAGGTGCGAGGGGCAAGATTTAAAGGAGATGTACGAGGCAGATTTATTTTATTTTTTTTTTACACAGAGGGTGGTGGCTACATGGAGCTGGCTGCCAGGGGAGGTAGTGGAAGCGGATACGGTAGTGAGTTTTAAGGGGCTTCTGGACAAATGCATGAACAGGATGGGGCTGCGCACAGACGGAGACCCGAGGCCGGGAATCGAACCGAGGTCCCTAGCGCTGTGAAGCTGCGGGGCTAACTGCGGTGCCACCGTGTCGCCTGCCAGGGGAAGAGCGGGCAGCGAGCGAGAGGGGCAGAGGGGTTTAGGGCCGGGATCCCACGGCTCGGGGGCTCAGGCTACGAACTAATCGGGACGATTTGTCCCTCCCTGTCCTTTCAGGCGAGCAAGCCTGCCGGCCAACGCACGACGCCTGTGCCACATCGCGCCATCCCACTTCTCAAATCAGCCCATTCCTTGGAGGTTGCTTATCCGTGGCTCTTTGGCAACAGGGGGTTTGGGGGGGGTGGGGGGGAAGAGGAGGAGGAGGAGGAGGAGGAGGAGAGGAGGGATAAATGTGTTTGGGCTCATCCGAGGAGAGATAAAATCAAGGTCAGGGCAGGCGCCATCTGGGTTTGCTGTCGCCCCCGTACCGTTAGGATAAGAAGGGTTCAGAATGAGTCAGTCTTTCCAAGGCTCTGGGATCGTTGTTTCTTGCAAAGGTGCACCATGCTGCACAGCCAGCACATCTGCAGACGGGCCCTGGAGAGTTATCAGCACCCACGCTGTCTCTCTCGTCAGCGGCACGCACTTCAACGGAAAAGGAGCGGGAAAAAGGACGTTTTGTCTGTGAAACAGAAGGAGCCCCAAGAGAGAGAAATTTCTCCCCAACCTTCCCTTCCCCCCGCCGACATTAACACAGCGAGGGGCGCCCTGCTCTCACTCTCAACAAACTGAGGCCCAGGCTTAGCCAAGAGCCTGTCGTACTTTCCAAATGATGGAGCCACTTGCCTCTCTCTCGACCTCGCTTGCCTCCTTCCTCCAAACCTCATCTGATTTATTGTTGTCACATGTATTGGGATACAGTGAAAAGTATTGTTTCTTGCGCGCTATACAAAGCATACCATTCATAGAGTACATAGATTTGATTTATTATCGTCACATGTATTGGGGCACAGTGAAAAGTATTGTTTCTCACGCGCCATACAGACAAAGCATACCGTTCATTGAGTACGCAGATTTGATTTATTATTGTCACATGTATCGGGATACAGTGAAAAGTATTGTTTCTCACGCGCTATACAGAAAGCATACTGTTCGTAGAGTACATTGATTTGATTTATTATTGTCACATAGAATCATAGAAACCCTACAGTGCAGAAGGAGGCCATTCGTCCCATCAAGCTTGCACCAACAACAACCCCACCCAGGCCCTATAACCCCAAGTATTTACCCTGATAGAGTCAGGGGGAGTTAAGGGGCAATTTAGCATGGCCAATCCATGTAACCTGCACATCTTTGGACACAAAGGGGCAATTTAGCATGGCCAATCCACCTAACCCGCACACCTTTGGACACTAAGGGGCAATTTAGCATGGCCAATCCCCCTAACCCGCACATCTTTGGACACAAAGGGGCAATTTAGCATGGCCAATCCACCTAACCTGCACATCTTTGGACACTAAGGGGCAATTTAGCATGGCCAATCCACCCTAACCTGCACATCTTTGGACTGTGGGAGGAAACTGGTGCACCCGGAGGAAACCCACGCAGACACGTAAGAGAACGTGCAGGCTCCACACAGACAGTGACCCAAGCCGGGAATCGAACCCGGGTCCCTGGTGCTGTGAGGGTGCGATGGTAACCACTGTGCCACCCTGCGGTTTGAAGTGATTTATTTTGCACACAGCCAGCGGTTTGGAGTCTTCCCGGAATCGTGGTGGGGTTTTAGTTTCAGCCGAGGTGTATGAGGGGGCATTGGATGATTATTTGAATAGAAATAATGTGCAGGGGATGTGGTGGGGGAAAGGCAGGGGAATGGCACTGAGTCACGACGCTCACTTGGAGAGCCGGGGCAGACGCACAGGGCCCAAACGGCCTCCTCTTGTGCTCCGTAAGGATGCTGCGACCCAGCCTGGAGGAATGGCCGTCACCCCACTACGGCCCACCACCTCACGGCTCAGGTAGCGAAAGCTCCTGGTTTGGCAAGGCATGCGACGTGCCAAATTCCCCGCGCGCACCCCCACCAACTCTGTGCATCAAAAGCAAGTTCAAAGGAAAACCACAGAGAGAGAGAGAGAGAGAAAAAAAATTCCAGCTCTGTGTGTATGTCAGCACAGAGGACAAAGCCCAACTTTCTGATCTTGGAGGAAGTGGTATCGATTCGCACTCCCTTCACTGCCTCGGAACGTTTCAGATCCGAAACAGCCTTGTTTTTTTCTGTAAAGAACGTCCTGCGACGTTAATAAAAATAAAACATATACATCTCGCAACCCGAGGAAGTCCCGGAATATTTAGAAAGTGAAATGCTTGCCCAAGTACAACTCACCGTCGCAACGTGGAAGGTCTTTCTTCCGTCGCAGCAGCACTCCTGAGCTGTTAGGTACCAGGGAAGCGCTTGTTCTTCCCCATGAGATGCGAGCCCGCAGCTGGGGTGGAATGGAGACTGGGGACTGGGGACTGAGGGTTGGGGGGTGGGGGCGTCGATGTGCGCACAGCAAGCTTCCACAAACAGCAATGCAATTTCTGACCAGTGGACGTTGGTGCAAGGGTGAACGTTGGCCCCAGGGCGTTGGGGCAAGAATCCCAGGGGGTGGGGGTGGGTGCTGAACGGTGCCCTCCGGCTGCTACACTTCATCGCGTCCACCAAGGGGTGACGCCCGAAGATGGGAAAGAAAACATACTCTCCGACTGAGAGCAGGGAGGCGAGCGGAATTCGCCACACAAGTTGGCAGCTAGCTGGTACAACGCCAACAAGACCCCAAACCACTGGCTGTGCGCGAAATAAGTCACTTTAAATCGCAGGGTGGCACAGTGATTACCATCGCACCCTCACAGCCCCAGGGGCCGGGGTTCAATTCCCAGCTCGGGTCACTGTCTGCGTGGAGTTTGCACGTTCTCCCCGTGTCTGCATGGGTTTCCTCCGGGTGCTCCAGTTTCCTCCCACAGTTGAAAGACGTGCAGGTTAGGGGGGATAGGCCATGCTAAATTGCCCCTGCAGTGTAGAAGGCCATTTGACCCATCGAACCTGCACAGGCAACAATCCCACCCAGGCCTATCCCCACAACCCCATGTATTTACCCTGCTAATTCCCCTGACATTAATTGAGAATTTAGCAAAACCAATCCCCCTAACCAGCACATCTTTGGACACTAAGGGACAATTTAAAATGGCCAACGCACCTAACCCACACATCTTTGGACACTAAGGGGCAATTTAGCATGGCCAATCCACCTAACCTGCACATCTTTGGACACTAAGGGCAATTTAGCACAGCCAATCCACCTAACCTGCACATCTTTGGACGCTAAGGGACAATTCAGCATGGCCAATCCACCCTAACCTGCACATCTTTGGACACTAAGGGGCAATTTAGCACGGCCAATCCACCTAACCTGCACATCTTTGGACATCAATGGGCAATTTAGCAATGGTCAATCAGCCTAACCTGCACCTCTGCACTGTGGAGGAAACCGGAGCACCCAGAGGAAAGCTGAGCAGATACAGGGAGAACGTGCAAGCTCCACACAAACAGTGGCTTGAGGCTGGAACTGAACCCGGGTCCTGGGCGCTGTGAGTTATCCATGACTGAGTGGTGCTGATTGGCACTTTCCAAAGCCCGCGACTGTGTGTCGAGGCTGATACCAGGATTGGCAGGACTGTCCTAGGAGAGATTGGTTCAGCTGGGTCTGGGAGTCTCACTATGACTGTAACACTACATTCTGCACCCTCTCCTCTCCTTCTCTATGAACGGTATGCTTTGTCTGTATAGCGCGCAAGAAACAATACTTTTCACTGTGTCCCAATACACATGACAATAATAAATCAAATCATTAAAGAATGATAGGTGATCTGATCAAAACATATAAAATGTTAACAAGGCTGGACAGAGTAGATGCAGGGAAGTTGTTTTCCCTGGTTTGGGGGAACCTAGAACGAGGCAAAGTAGACTGAGGGTAGACCATTTAGGACTGAAATGAGGAAAGATTTCTTCACTTGGAAGGTGCAGAACCTGTGGCATTCTCGACCACAGAAAGCTGAGGAGGCCAACCGGGTGGCACAGTGGGTTAGCACTGCTGCCTCACAGCGCCAGGGACCCCGGGTTCGATTCCCAGCTCGGGTCATTGTCTGTGCGGCGTCTGCATGTTCTTCTCCCCGTGTCTGCGTGGGTTTCCTCCGGGTGCTCCGGTTTCCTCCAACACTCCAAAGATGTGCGGGTTAGGTGGATTGGCCATGCCAAATTACCCCTCAGTG
This sequence comes from Carcharhinus amblyrhynchos, assembly GCF_965287045.1. Classification (NCBI taxonomy): domain Eukaryota; kingdom Metazoa; phylum Chordata; class Chondrichthyes; order Carcharhiniformes; family Carcharhinidae; genus Carcharhinus; species Carcharhinus amblyrhynchos. Next base: position 24,234 of record NW_027650024.1, on the reverse strand, counting down.
TCGGGGGGATTAATTAGCAGGGTGCAAACGTGGGTTTATGGAGGCCTGGATGGGATTGTGGTTGGTGCAGGCTTGAAGGGCCGAATGACCTCCTTCTGCATTGGAAGGATTCTATGATTCTATCTTTGGACACAAAGGGGCAATTTAGCATGGCCAATCCCCCTAACTTACACATCTTTGGTCAATAAGGGACAATTTAGCATGGCCAATCCACCTAACCTCCACATCTTTGGACACTAAGGGACAATTTAGCATGGCCAATCCACCTAACCTCCACATCTTTGGACACTAAGGGACAATTTAGCATGGCCAATCCACCTAACTTACACATCTTTGGTCAATAAGGGGCAATTTAGCATGGCCAATCCACCTAACCCGCACATCTTTGGACACTAAGGGACAATTTAGCATGGCCAATCCACCCAACCTACACATCTTGGGTCACTGAGGGGCCTTAGTGTCTCCCTTTACAGCAGTATTCAGGAAGGATCGGGTTTAAAGTTTAGTTATTAGTGTCACAAGTAGACTTACATTAACACTGCAATGAAGTTACTGTGAAAATCCCCTAGTCGCCTCATTCTGGCACCTGTTCGGGTTACACTGAAGGAGAATTTAGCTCGGCCAATCCACCTAACCAGCATGTCATTCAGACTGTGGGAGGAAACCAGAGCACCCGGAGGAAACCCACACAGACACGGGAGGGTGGTGGGTAGAGTACGCAAACTCAGCACTTAGTGACCTGAGGCCAGAATCGTTCTTTAAGATATCTTGCGAACACAGAGTAATTTTTGCAACAGGAAAAAAATCTAGCTGGTGGAATTCACATCAAGAGCGGAGACACTGAACAAGACAGCTCTTAATCAATACAATACACTTACCAGTCCAGATTCTTGGCAGAGGATTATTGCCAATAATCCAGTCTCTCTACTCGGATGCAGCACAGAATTTAAGTGCCTTGTTCTTGCCGGTTAAGGCATTGTCCATCAACCTGTCACAAGAACCAACAGATCAGGGCTCAGTCCATTTCATTCCGCCTTTCCATTTTGTATTTCAACATCCAGGCAAGCCGTGTGCCCCAGAGAAATGTCATCAATGCAGAAGGCTCAAACTGGATTAGTCGCGTAATCCATTGCCAATCTCCCTGCTCCAAAGTATTAGCGTGCCTGCCACTGGGCGCAGGAATGGAAAAGCCCCACAGAACTGAGTATAAAACGTGACCACAGCTGCAACTCCCTCGGCGCTGACCCTCCCGTGGCACGGCGCTCCCTCGGCGCCGACCCTCCCGCGGCGCGGCGCTCCCTCGGTGCCAACCCTCCCGCAGCGCAGCGCTCCCTCGGCGCCGACCCTCCCGCAGCGCAGCGCTCCCTCGGCGCCGACACTGACCCTTTTGCACTCAAAGCCTGAGCCCACGATCAATTGACTTGAAGGGCGTGTGTGCTAACACTGAGCTACAGTGGATACCGCATGATGCCTCTTACCACGAGAACCATTAGCACCTGGAAAGAATTGTTTGCACCTGACGCACGTGTACGTCCAAACAGATCAGGAGAAAGAAGCAAGAAGGAGACCGAAAAACACATCAAAAATGGGAAGATAAAACTGAAGGTGCAAGGGGGTTCATTGCCTGCATGATAAATCCCGGTTTGGGTCCCATAGGGGACATTTCACTAGATTTCCGCTCTCCACTGTTCCCAGTCTGACAAAGGATCTGACCCAAGGCAGGGCTGGGTTGGACTGTGACCAGTGCAGACTTGATGGACCGAGTGATCTCCTCCTGCACTGTAGGGATTCTACGAAACTACCTTTCATTAAAATGTGAGAACGCTTGGGAATGGTAGCAGTAAGAGGTTATCATTCGAATGGGTGTAAGTTGAGAGAGGTGGATCCTCAGCACGACCTTGGTGTCCTCCTGCATCAGTCGCTGGAAGTAAGTTCAAGTTTATTTATTGGCGACACAAGTCGGCTAACATTCACACTGCAGTGAAGTTTTACTGTGAAAATCCCCTGGTCGCCACGCTCCGGCGCCTGTCCGGGTTACACTGAGGGAGAATTTAGCACAGCCAATCCACTGGGTGGGTGGCACAGTTGATTAGCTGCTGCCTCACGGCAACAGGGTTCCACCCCCAGCTTGGGTCACTGTCTGTGTGGAGTTTGTACATTCTCCCCGTGTCTGCGTGGGTTTCCTCCGAGTGCTCCGGTTTCCTCCCACAGTCTGAAAGACGTGCTGGTTAAGGCGAACTGGCCGTGCTAAATTCTCTCCCCGTGTACCCAAACAGGCGCTGGAGTGTGGCAACTAGAGGATTTTCACAGTAACTTCACTGCAATGTTAAGGTAAACCTACTGTGACACTAATAAATAAACTTTAAAACTTAAAGCCTTTTGGACTCTGGGAGGAAACCGGAGCACCAAGAGGAAACCCGTGCAGACACTGGGGGACAACGTGCAGACTCCACATGACCCGAGCCGGGAATCGAACCCCCGGGTCCCTGGCGCTGTGAGGCAGCAGTGCTAATCATTGTGCCACTGTGCTGCCCACTAAGTAAGCGCGCACATACATCAGGCAGTAAAGAAGGCAAATCGTATGCTGGCCTTCATAGCGAGAAGATTTGAGTACAGGATAGGGATGTTTTGCCGCAATTGTATAGGACGCAGGTTGAGGAGGAACTTCTTCACTCAAAGGGTGGTGAATCTCTGGAATTCTCTGCCCGTTGAAGTGGTGGAGGCTGCCTCGCTAAATATTTTTAAGACGCGGGTTGATGGGTTTTTGATAAGAGAGGGGATTAAGGGTTATGGGGAGAGGGTGGGAAAGTGGAACTGAGCAGCGACAGATCAGCCATGATCTTATTGAATGGCGGGGCAGGCTCGAAGGGCTAGATGGCCTACTCCTGCTCCTATTTCTTATGTTCTAGGTGAGGCCACATCCGGAGTATTGTGTGCAGTTTTGGTCTCCTTATCTGAGGAGGGATGTCCTTGCTATAGAGGGAGCACAGCAAAGGTTTACCAGGCTGATTCCTGGGATGGCAGGTCTGTCATATGAGGAGAGGCTAAGTCGGTTAGGATTATATTCACTAGAGTTGAGAAGAGCCAGAAGGAATTTCATATAAACGTATAAAATTTTAACGGGGTTAGACAGGGTACATTCAGAAAGAATATTCCCAACGGTGGGGGAGTCCAGAACTGGTGGTGGTGGTGGTGGTGGGGGGGGTGATAGTTTGAGGATAAGGGGTAAACCTTTTAGGACTGAGGTGAGGGGAAATTTATTCCCCCAGAGGGTGGTGAATGAGTGGAATTCACTCCCACAGAAAGTATTTCAGGTCAAAACATTGTGTGATTTGGAGAAGAAATTAGATACAGCTCGAAGCGAAAGGGATCGAGGGATATGGGGGAGAAAGGGGAATCAGGATATTGAATTTGATGATCAGCCATGATCGTAACGAATGGCGAGGCAGTCTGGAAGGGCCGACTGGCCTCCTCCCGCTTCTAGTTTTGATGTTCCGATGTTTCATTTACTCATTATCACAAGTCGGCTTACATTAACATCGCAATGAGGTTACTGCGAAATTCCCTCGGTCGCCACACTCTGGTGCCTGTTTCGGGTCACGCTGAGGGAGAACTTAGCACGGCCAATGCACCCGAACCAGCACGTCTGTCAGGACTGTGGGAAGAAACCCACGCAGACAGGTGGGGCAGGGAGGGGAGAACGTGCAGATCCCAGACAGACAGTGACCCAAGCCAGGAATCGAGTCCGGGTCCCTGGCGTGGCGAGGCAGCAGTGCCAGCCCACTGTGCCACCCCACCGATCGATACCATTCTACTGCCCTCCATCTCACGCTCTTGGTGCTGCGCTCTCGTTCACTCGGACCGCGTTGACTTGCTCACTTACTTAGTTACTTTCTCTCTCTCTCGTTCCGTCTCTCTCGCTCGGACAATCTGCAAAAACAAACGCACAAACATCAGTTGACCATTTTACGATCTTTTCCCACACTGGCCTATTCCACGGCGGCCATTTTGTGTTGCCCCAACACTAGGGGACAAAAGCTGCTTTCCTCAGTTAATATTCCATTCGTACTTTGAACGTGACAGCCTCGTAGGCACCGGGCCCACAAAAAGGGAGGGAATTGTTCTCTTCGGGGCGGACGTGAACTTGAGAGAGAGAGAGCACATCAAAGATTCATGAGTGTGGATTCAGCGAGGAGGGACTTGGAGAAGCCACGGGATTGCTTTCCTCGGAGAGGAGACAGCGGACAGAGACAGGAGCTCTGATAGACAAGTTCCGAGAGAGACCAGAGTGGAGAGAGTGAACACAGGGAAAAACTGTTCCCATCAACAGAGGGAAGGATGTATGTCGCCCTCTTTAAGGACATCATTGCATCAGAAGCAGTTCAGAGAAGGTTCAGATACCTGATATGGACATCTTCGGATACTAAGGGACAATTTAGCATGGCCAATTCACCTAACCTGCACATCTTTGGGACATCTTTCACCTGACGAAGAGGCTGTCCCCTCGAAAGCTAGTGAGAATATTATCAAATAAATAGGTTGGACTAAAACCTGGTGTTGTCAGACTTTTTACTGTGTTTACGCCAGTCCAACGCCGGCATACCCACATCATCTTTGGGACACTCAGGGGGCAACTTAGCATGGCCAACCCACCTAACCTACACATCTTTTGGATCACTCAGGAGGCAACTTAGCATGGCCAAACCACCTAACCTACACATCTTTGGACAGTAAGGGACAACTTAGCACGGCCAATCCACCTAACCTGCACACCTCTGGGACACTCAGGAGGCAATTTAGCACGGCCAATTCCCCAAACCCACACATCTTTGGACACTAAGAGGCAACTTAGCATGGCCAATCCACCCAATCTGGACAGTAAGGGGGCAACTTAGCATGGCCAATCCACCTACCCTGCACATCTTTGGACACTAAGGGGGCAATTTAGCACAGCCAATTCCCCTAACCCGCACATCTTTGGATACTAAGGGGCAATTTAGCAAGGCCAATCCACCTAACCCGCACATCTTTGGGATACTAAAGGGGCAACCTAGCATGGCCAATCCCCCTAAGCTGCACATCTTTGGGCACTAAGGGGGTTATTTAGCATGGCCAATCCACCCTAACTTGCACATCTTTGGGATACTAAAGGGGCAATTTAGCATGGCCAATCCACCTAAGCTGCACATCTTTGGACACTAAGGGGGCAATTTATCACGGCCCATCCACCTAACTCACACCTCACAGCAGTCTGCTTGACCCCATCACGTCCATCCGGGGGCAGTAGGAAGAGGCTTCCAAATTGGCCGGATCTTTGGAATCTGTCAACGGGAGTTGATGGGGGGCTGACAAGTATCGATCTTGAAGGGAGTCTTGAGCGTCAAATCATTGGGGCGGAGGGGTTGGGTGGCTAGCAGAATGGAGTTGGCCACCGTGGCCAAGGGCGGCCATGTTTTGATGGAATGTAGCAGGGGGCTAGAAGGGCAGAATGGCCACCCCAGCTGCAAATTCCCCACACCATTACATATTAAATTTTGCCAAACGTTGTTTTATATGAATTTTTCACCTCTTACCTGTGCTTTTCATGGACTTCAGGTTGCCAGGCCAACATATAATGTTAAAAATATATACTTTTTTGTAATCTGTCCCAATCTGCCTGGGGAGAGTTGGGGAGGAAGGTTTGAGGCGAGTTGATGTTGTTTTTTTTGGTTCAGAGGGTCTCAGCTTGTTTATCCTCACCTTCCCCCCCCTCTCCCTTCGACTGAGGAGAGGCCGTCGCCGAACCAGCCGGCCGCCCGCCCAAAGTCCCGCCTCCCGGCACCCGCGCCTCGCCATTGGCTGCGCGGCGGGACACCTGGTCCGGCCCCTGCCTCCCATTGGGTGAACGCGCTGTCACTCTGCATCTCTCCGCCCCCCGCCCCATTGTCCCGCCCCTTAGCGCCCTCGCTATTGGCCAAACGCGCAGGAGCCAGATCCATCCCACTCCCCCCATTGGATGAGGGCGCCGCCACTCTGCATCTCTCCGCCCCCCTCCCCATGTCCCGCCCCTTCACCCCCACGCTATTGGCCGCGCCTGTAGGCGTCCAGGTCCAACCCACTGCTCCTATTGGGTAACGTAGATGCACTTTGCATATCCCCGCCCCCCAGTCTGCCCTGCCCCCTTTGCCGGCATGCCAATGGGCTCGCGCGCCGGCGTCCAGGTCCATTCTGCTCCTTCCATTGGGTGAAGGCGCTGTCACTCTGCATCTCTCCAACACCCTATGTCCCGCCCCTTAGAGGCGCGCGCAGGTCTCCAGGTCCAACTCTCTGCTCCCATTGGGTGAGGACGCTGTCACTCTAGATCACCCCGCCCGCCCCTTCCTATGTCCCGCCCCTTGCCCGCCGCGCTGTAGGTCGCGCGCGCATACGACACAGCGCCTGCTCCACCCCGCTGTTCCTATTGGGTGCAAGCGATGTCACTCTGCAGTCCCCACCCCCTCCCTTGTTCCCGACCCTTCACCGCCACACCACACCAATGGATACTGGTGCCTCTTATCCGATTGGTCTATTGTACTGTCAATCTGGCGCTCCGCCCCCTCCGCATGCCAGTCTGCCCCGCCTTCTGATGCCTGCGTCCCCATTCCGATTGGTTACTAACGTTGTCCGTCACCAGTGGGCGTCACCTCTGGGGGGGGGGGAGGGAGACGCTCTATTCTGATTGGTGCAAAGCGCTGCTGGTCAAGCTGGACCAACCAACCACCATCCGCGGTGCTCCACCTATCCCGCCCCCCGTTTATTGTGTCATCGGTGGGCGGATATCTTTTTGGTGTAGCGGCTCTGATTGGGCCAGCCGTCTGCCCGTCAAACCGTCTCTCCCAATCACCTCCTCACGATAGTCACCAACCCTTGATGGGCGGGTGCTCACCTGCTCACTGATTGGTAAGAGGCGCTGTCAGTCACGTGATCGTCCCGCCTCCCCGCCAGGTGAAGCTGTCGCCCTTCCGATTGGCGGGCAGCGCCGTCAATCAAGCGCCGTCCCGCCCGCCAGGTGAGTTGTCACCTTTCTGATTGGTGGAGAGGGCTGTCAGTCAGGCAGCCCCGCCTCCCTTCTGTCTTCGACCTTCCCGCCTTCAGAGGCTCAAGGTGAGCAACTGTCTCTCACCTGCCCAGTGCCTCAAAGCAACTATAGAATGTAAGGCCGTAACACATTTATATATCTATATATAGTACCAAAATCTGATTTATTATAGAATATATAACTTATAAATTATATATACTTTGTCACAAAGCATAAATATTAAAAGTAATTTACCTTACTTTAAGATTTGAATGGGCCACCCCAGCAGTGCCCAGTCCAGGATTGTTATTGGACATCAGTCAGTCCCCGTGTGTGTGGGGTAGGTACACCCACAGTGCTGTTAGGGAGGGAGTTCCAGGATTGTTATTGGACATCAGTCAGTCCGCCGTGTGTGTGGGGTAGGTACACCCACAGTGCTGTTAGGGAGGGAGTTCCAGGATTGTTATTGGACATCAGTCAGTCCCCGTGTGTGGGGTAGGTACTCCCACAGTGCTGTTAGGGAGGGAGTTCCAGGATTGTTATTGGACATCAGTCAGTCCCCATGTGTGTGGTGTAGGTACACCCACAGTGCTGTTAGGGAGGGAGTTCCAGGATTGTTATTGGACATCAGTCAGTCCCCCGTGTGTGGGGTAGGTACACCCACAGTGCTGTTAGGGAGGGAGTTCCAGGATTGTTATTGGACATCAGTCAGTCCCTGTGTGTGTGGGGTAGGTACACCCACAGCGCTGTTAGGGAGGGAGTTCCAGGATTGTTATTGGACATCAGTCAGTCCCCATGTGTGTAAGGTAGGTACACCCACAGTGCTGTTAGGGAGGGAGTTCCGGGATTGTTATTGGACATCAGTCAATCCCCGTGAGTGTGGGGTAGGTACACCCACAGTGCTGTTAGAGAGGGAGTTCCAGGATTGTTATTGGACATCAGTCAATCCCCGTGAGTGTGGGGTAGGTACACCCACAGTGCTGTTAGGGAGGGAGTTCCAGGATTGTTATTGGACATCAGTCAATCCCCGTGAGTGTGGGGTAGGTACACCCACAGCGCTGTTAGGGAGGGAGTTCCAGGATATTTCCAAGTTGGTGACTGGCTCGGAGTGGGGACTTGCAGGTGGTGGTGTTTCCCATGTGTCTGCTTGGAAATATATTGGCTGTCCCTTCACTGTGGCTGGGGTCAAAATTGCAGAACTCCCTCCCTAACAGCACTGTGGGTGTACATACCCCACACACAGGGACTGACTGATGTCCAATAACAATTCCGGAACTCCCTCCCTAACAGCACTGTGGGTGTACCTACCCCGCACACGGGGACTGACTGATGTCCAATAACAGTCATGGAACTCCCTCCCAAATGGCACTGTGGGTCAACCCACACCAGTTGATGATTGGTTTGATTTGATTTGATTTATTTTGTCACATGTATTGAGATACAGTGAAAAGTATTGTTTCCTGTGTGCTATACAGACAAAGCATACTGTCCCGGAACTCCCTCCCTAACAGCACTGTGGGTGTACCTACACCACACACGGGGACTGACTGATGTCCAATAACAACCCTGGACTGGGCACAGCTGGGGTGGCCCATTCAAATCTCAAATTAAAGTAAATTTCTTTCAATTTTTATGCTTTGTAGGTCCATTCAAATGTCTGACAGCAGCAGGGAAGAAGCTGTTCTTGAGTCGGTTGATACATGACATCAGACTTTTGTATCTTTGTGTCGAGTGTGAAATGAGCTCATGTGGCAGCCCCCACCCCTTCGTCCAACCACCCCCTGACCCCCCGCACAACGTCCCCCCCACCTGTGACCTGGGTGGGGGGCCAAACAGAGCAGAGAGGTCGAAACCGTGCCCCCTTGCTTCAAAGATCCAGGACAAGAGGGGCACAGATTTAAGATTTATTTATTAGTGAGACATTTAAGCTTACATTAACACTGCAATGAAGTTACTATGAAAATCCCCTAGTCGCCATACTGCAGCTACACTGAGGGAGAATTTGGCAAGGCCAATCTACCCGAACCAGCACGTTCTTTGGACTGTGGGAGGAAACCGGAGCACCCGGAGGAAACCCACGCAGACACGGGGAGAACGTGCAGACTCCACACAGCCAGTGACCCGAGCTGGGTCCCTGGCGCTGTAAGGCAGCAGTGCTAACCCACTGTGCCCCCACTACGACCTGCAGGATAAATTCAGAAAGAACGTTCCCGATGGTGGGGGGAGTCCAGAACTCGGGGATCAGAGTTTGAGGATAAGGGGTAAACCTTTTAGGACTGAGGTGAGGGGAAATTTCTTCACCCAGAGTGTGGTGAATGTGTGGAATTCACTCCCACAGAAAGTAGTTGGGGCCAAAACGTTGTGTGATTTCAAGAAGGAATTAGATATCGCCCTTGGGGGATCGAGGGATATGGGGGGGGCAAAATCAGGATATTGAGTTGGACGACCAGCCCTGATCGTAAAGAATGGCGGAGCAGGCTCGAAGGGCCAAATGGCCTCCTCCAGCTTGTAGTTTCGATGCTCCCAGCCCGAGCCAGGAACTCTCTCTCGACTTGTCAGCAGGGAGGCTGCAAAGTGCCGACCCAGCGAAGCGAAACTGTTTACCGGTAGCTTATCAATCATTTTCCAGTGCAGTCGATAGTGATCAAACATCAAGCGTCTTCCCACTGTACGCACCGCCAGCAGGCAAGAATAGGCTGACGCCGCAATCGGAAATTGTGCTGCTGGTTCGTGGTTCAAAGAGATAACTACATTGAAAAGGCAACCCCCCCAACAGCCCACCACAGATCAGCCTCTCACAAAGGGCGGTGTATCAGAACTCTTCTTTAAGTCTTTCTTTGGCTGGACTTAGGATGTTCCAATGGTGATTAGATTTGATTTATTATTGTCACATGTATTGGGACACAGTGAAAAGTATTGTTTCTTGCACGTTATACAGACAAAGCATACTGTTCATAGAGTGCATAGATTTGATTTATTATTGTCACACGTATTGGGATACAGTGAAAAGTATTGTTTCTTGCGCGTTATACAGACAAAGCATACTGTTCATAGAGTACATAGATTTGATTTATTATTGTCACACGTATTGGGATACAGTGAAAAGTATTGTTTCTTGTGCACTATACAGACAAAGCATACCATTCATAGAGTACATAGATTTGATTTATTGTTGTCACATGTATTGGGACACAGTGAAAAGTATTGTTTCTTGCGCACTATACAGACAAAGCATACCATTCATAGAGTACATAGATTTGATTTATTGTTGTCACACGTATTGGGACACAGTGAAAAGTATTGTTTCTTGCGCACAATACAAACAAAGCATACCATTCATAGAGTACATAGATCTGATTTATTATTGTCACATGTATTGGGACACAGTGAAAAGTATTGTTTCTTGCGCACTATACAGACAAAGCATACCATTCATAGAGTACATAGATTTGATTTATTGTTGTCACATGTATTGGGACACAGTGAAAAGTATTGTTTCTTGCGCACAATACAAACAAAGCATACCATTCATAGAGTACATAGATCTGATTTATTATTGTCACATGTACTGGGACACAGTGAAAAATATTGTTTCTTGCGCGCTATACAGACAAAGCATACCATTCATAGAGTACATAGATTTGATTTATTGTTGTCACATGTATTGGGACACAGTGAAAAGTATTGTTTCTTGCGCACTATACAGACAAAGCATACCATTCATCGAGTACATAGATCTGATTTATTATTGTCACATGTATTGGGACACAGTGAAAAGTATTGTTTCTTGCGCGTTATACAGACAAAGCATACCGTTCATAGAGTGCATAGATTTGATTTATTATTGTCACATGTACAGTGAAAAATATTGTTTCTTGCGCGCTATACAGACAAAGCATACCATTCATAGAGTACATAGTTTTGATTTATTATTGTCACATGTATTGGGATACAGTGAAAAGTATTGTTTCTTGCGTGCTATACAGACAAAGCATACCATTCATAGAGGACATAGACTTGATTTATTATTGTGACATGTATTGGGAGACAGTGAATAATATTGTTTCTTGAGCCCTGTACAGACAAAGCATACCGTTCATAGAGTACATAGATTTGATTTATTATTGTGACATGTATTGGGATACAGTGAAAAGTATTGATTCTTGTGTGAGAACATAGAGTACACAGGGGAGAAGTAAAGGACAGGGTGCAGAATGTAGTGTTACAGTCACAGCGAGGGTGTAGAGAAAGATCAACTTAATACGAGGTAGGTCCATTCAAAAGTCTGACAGCAGCAGGGAAGAAGCTGTTCTTGAGTTGGTCGGTACGTGACCTCAGACTTTTGCATCATTTTCCCAACGGAAGAAGGTGGAAGAGAAAATGTCCGGGATGCGTGGGGGGGGATTCTTGATTATGCTGGCAGCTTCTCCCGAGGCAGCGGGAAGTGTAGACGGAGTCAATGGATGGGAGGCTGGTTTGCGTGATGGGACTGGGTTACACTCATGACCCTTTTGTAGTTCCTTGCGGTCTTGGGCAGAGCAGGAGCCCACACCAAGCTGTGATACAACCAGAAAGAATGCTTTCTATGGGGCATCTGTAAAAGTTGGTGAGAGTCGTAGCGGACATGCCAAATTTCCTTATCATCCTGTGAAAGTAGAGGTGTTGGTGGGGCTTTCGACAATCTCCTTTGTTTCGTTGACATGGAGGGAGAGATTATTAGCACTGCACCAGTTCACCAGACTTTCAGACTCTAATCCAAGAGCCTGAATTTCATGCAGATTTTGTACAGTGTCCTTAACGTAGTAACATTACAGCAGACTTGGAAAAGCAGCCGGCATAATCAAGAACCCCACACATCCCGGACATTCTCTCATCCACCTTCTTCTGTCGGAAACAAAACACAAAAGTCTGAGGTCACGTACCGACCGACTCAAGAACAGCTTCTTCCCTGCTGCTGTCAGACTTTTGAATGGACCTACCTCGCATTAAACTGATCTTTCTCTACACCCTCGCTGTGACTGTAACACTACATTCTGCACCCTCTCCTTTCCTTCTCTATGAAGGGTATGCTTTGTCCATGTAGCACGCAAGAAACAATACTTTTCACTGTATCCCAATACATGCAACAATAATAAATCAAATCTATGTACTCTATGAACAGTATGCTTTGTCTGTATAGCGCGCAAGAAACAATACTTTCCACTGTACCCAATACATGTGACGAGAATAAATCAAATCTAGGTACTCTATGAATGGTATGCGTTATCTGTATAGTGCACAGGAAACAATACTTTTCACTGCAACTCAATATATGGGACAATAATATATGGGACAATAATAAATCAAATCTATGTACTCTATGAACAGTATGCTTTGTATAGCACACAAGAAACAATACTTTTCACTGCGTCCCAATACGTGTGACAATAATAAATCAAATCTATGCACTCTATGAACAGTATGCTTTGTACAGCACACAAGAAACAATACTTTTCACTGCGTCCCAATACGTGTGACAATAATAAATCAAATCTATGTACTCTACGAATGGTATGCTTTGTCTGTATAGCGCCCAGGAAACAATACTTTTCACTGTGTCCCAATACACGTGACAATAATAAATCAAATCTATGTACTCTATGAATGGTATGCTTTGTCTGTACAGTGTGCAAGAAACAATACTTTTCACTGTAAATCAATACATATGACAATAATAAATCAAATCTCAGCAGAATATTCCAGAAGGTTCATTACAGATCAATAATGGTACTTAAAAAGGCAAATTAACTCCTTTAATTTATTAGCCAAGATATAGAATAAAAGAGCGGGGTGTAAATACTGTGTGCAGTTCTGTACACCTCCTTACAGAAGGGATGTATTTGCATACAAGAGGAGATTTACCAGGATGTTGCCACCCAGGACTGGGAAAATTGCAGTTAAGATTGGATCAGCTTGGGTTATTAGAATCTTAGAAATCCTACAGTGCCAAAGGAGGCCACTTAGCCTATCGAGTCTGCGCCCACCACAATCCCACCCAGACCCCATTCCCATAACTCCACATATTTGCCCCTGTAGCCTATGCATCCCGGGACACTAAGGGGCAATTTAGCATGGCCAATCCACCTAACCCTCACACCTTTGGACACTAAGGGGGCAATTTAGCATGGCCAATCCACCTAACCCGCACATCTTTGGACACTAAGGGGGCAATTTAGCACGGCCAATCCACCTAACCTGCACATCTTTGGACACTAAGGGGCAATTTAGCATGGCTAATCCACCTAACCTGCACATCTTTGGACACTAAGGGGGCAATTTAGCACGGCCAATCCACCTAACCCGCACATCTTTGGACACTAAGGGGCAATTTAGCATGGCTAATCCACCTAACCTGCACATCTTTGGACACTAAGGGGCAATTTAGCATGGCTAATCCACCTAACCTGCACATCTTTGGACACTAAGGGGGCAATTTAGCGCAGCTAATCCACCTAACCTACACATCTTTGGACACCAAGGGGCAATTTAGCATGGCCAATCCACCTAACCTACACATCTTTGGACACCAAGGGGCAATTTAGCATGGCTAATCCACCTAACCTACACATCTTTGGACACTAAGGGGCAATTTAGCATGGCCAGTCCACCTATCCTGCACATCTTTGGACACTAAGGGGGCAAATTAGCATGGCCAATCCACCTTACCTGCACATCGTTGGGCACTAAGGGGGCAATTTAGCGATAAAATGATATTTCTCTCTCCAAGAGAAGGGAGTTGGATACTCAGCGGGTTGTTGCAAAAGCACTGACGTTATTCTTCTCTTTGTTTAGCTATCTTGAAACCAGGTTGCTGCACGGCAGAGGTGCAGAAACGTCTGTTCCGATGTGGAATAATACTGCCCTTTGAAATAAAAACACGCAGAAAATAGTAGGTGTTAGAAAGTGCAACTACAAGCAGAATTTTGCATCCTGCAGATGGGCAGATGATCTAGTTAATCAACCATTACAAGGGTTAAAGATGACCCCGTAGATAAAAGAGACAGAGAGAGACAAGAGCGCAAGTACGTAAGAAACACTGGCTGCGATGAGAGGAAAGAGAAAAAAAAAACGAAACAACAGAGGAAAGAAAGGAGGCGAAACGGGAAGGAGCAACGTCAGTAGAAATAAAGTTTATTTATTAGTGTCGCAAGTAAGGCTTACATTGACACCGCAATGGAATTACTGTGAAAATCCCCCACACTCCTGTTCGGGTTACACTGAGGGAGAATTTAGCACGGCCCAATCCACACCCTAATCAACGCAGTCTCTCGGACTGTAGGAGGAAACCGGAGCACCCGGAGGAAACCCACGCAGACACGGCGAGAATGTGCAGACTCCACACACACAGTGACCCAAGGCCGGGAGTCGAACCCAGGTCCCTGGCGCTGTGAGGCAGCAGTGCCAACCCACTGTGCCGCCCAAGAAGCATCGAATTGCCGCACTGCAGTGCAGAAAGACACCATTCGGCCCATCAAACCGGCACTGACTCTCCAACAGAGCATCTTGCCCAGGTACTGTCTCTGTAACCCCATGTATTTACCTAACTAGTCCCCCTATCCTACACATCTTTAGACACTAAGGGGCAATATAGCACGGCCAATCCACCTAACCTACACATCTTTGGACACTAAGGGGCAATTTAGCATGGCCAATCCACCCTAACCTACACATCTTTGGACACTGAGGGGCAATTTAGCATGGCCAATCCACCCTAACCTACACATCTTTGGACACTAAGGGGCAATTTAGCATGGCCAATCCACCCTAACCTGCACATCTTTGGACACTAAGGGGCAATTTAGCATGGCCAATCCACCCTAACCTGCACATCTTTGGACACCAAGGGACAATTTAGCATGGCCAATCCACCTAACCTGCACATCTTTGGACACTACGGGGCAATTTAGCACGGCCAATCCACCCTAACCTACACATCTTTGGACACTAAGGGGCAATTTAGCATGGCCAATCCACCCTAACCTACACATCTTTGGACACTAAGGGGCAATTTAGCATGGCCAATCCACCCTAACCTGCACATCTTTGGACACTAAGGGGCAATTTAGCACGGCCAATCCACCCTAACCTACACATCTTTGGACACTAAGGGGCAATTTAGCATGGCCAATCCACCCTAACCTACACATCTTTGGACACTAAGGGGCAATTTAGCATGGCCAATCCACCCTAACCTACACATCTTTGGACACTAAGGGGCAATTTAGCACGGCCAATCCACCCTAACCTGCACATCTTTGGACACTAAGGGGCAATTTAGCATGGCCAATCCACCCTAACCTGCACATCTTTGGACACTAAGGGGCAATTTAGCATGGCCAATCCACCCTAACCTGCACATCTTTGGACAATAAGGGGCAATTTAGCATGGCCAATCCACCTAACCTACACATCTTTGTACACTAAGGGACAATTTAGCATGGCCAATCCACCCTAACCTGCACATCTTTGGACAATAAGGGGCAATTTAGCATGGCCAATCCACCTAACCTACACATCTTTGTACACTAAGGGGCAATTTAGCATGGCCAATCCACCTAACCTACACATCTTTGGACACTAAGGGACAATTTAGCATGGCCAATCCACCCTAACCTGCACACCTTTGGACTGTGGGAGGTAACCGGAGCACCCGGAGGAAACCCACGCAGACACGGGGAGAACGTGCAGACTCCGCACGGACACTGACCCGAGCCTGGATTCGAACCCGGGTCCCTGCCACTGCGCGAGGCAGCAGCGCTGACCCACCGTACGCCTCCCCCCCCCCCCCTCCCCCGTTAACAGATGATCGGCGGGGCAGAAACCCAGAAGAGAGGGGGTGGGCGAAAGAGAAGGAAGCTCGAAAGCCCCAGAGAGGCTGACGAAACAAGGGTGAGAAAGGAGGGAAAACTAAATGGAGGACCTCCAAGCGGACGCAGTTGTTCCCTCGACCAGGGAACGAAGACAGGAGGACTGTCGACGTTGCCGTTCGGAGCTTTCAGAGGTCAAAGATAGATTTGAGGGTAGATTTGAAATATTTCCAGCAGACATTTTCTCTCTCTCTGCCTCTGTCTCGCTGAGTTCTTATCAAGGGGAAAATATGACTCAACCAAAGGAGCACATTGCCACTTAAAGTAGGTTACAGACTCCCACCCGAATCACCACTCCTGGCACGCTATCCTTAATCAAGCCCTCATATCTGCCTTCAAAGCCCCGCTTACCCTTCCCCGGCCCCCCCCCCGCCCCCCCCCCCCCCCCCCCCACACACCCCCCCACACCCCCCCCCCCCCCCCCGAAAGCCAGAGAGTGAGCCAGAATTAAATGGGTCAGCTGCCCAGCAAGCCTGGAGAGCCAAAGGGCCTGTTCCCGTGCTGGGCCTTTACTCTGGCCACTCCAACCCTCTTACACCCTCCCAGAGGTGCCTCAGACGCAAAGGATCGATTTATTGGCGTTCGCAAGTCGGCTCGCGCTAACACTGCAATGAAGTTACTGGGAAAATCCACCCCCCCCCCCCCCCGCCACCCCTCCTGCCGAGCCGCCACACTCCTGTTTGGGCAGACCGAGGGAGAATTTAGCGCGGCCCAATCCACCTCAATGGTTTGGGTGCGCCACCGCGCCGATGGGCGGCACAGTGGGGTTAGCACTTGCTGCCTCACGGCGCCAGGCACCCAGGTTCGATTCCCGGCTCAGGTCACCATGTGCAGTCTGCACAGTCTCCCCGTGTGTGCGTGGGTTTCCTGCGGATGCTCCGGTTTCCTTCCACAGTCTAAAGATTTGCAGGTTGGGTGGATTGGCCATGCTAAATTGCCCCTTAGTGTCCAGAGAAGTACAGGTTAGGTGGATTGACCATGCTAAATTGTCCCCTTAGTGTCCAAAGATGTGCAGGTTAGGGTGGATTGGCCATGCTAAATTGTCCCCTTAGTGTCCAAAGATGTGCAGGTTAGGGTGGATTGGCCGTGCTAAATTGTCCCCTTAGTGTCCAAAGATGTGCAGGTTAGGGTGGATTGGCTGTGCTAAATTGTCCCTTAGTGTCCAAAGATGTGCAGGTTAGGGTGGATTGGCCATGCTAAATTGCCCCTTACTGTCAGGGGGACAAGCAGGGTAACTGCATGGAGTTATGGGGATAGAGCTTGGTTGGGATTGTGGTCAGTGCAGACTTGATGGGCCGAATGACATCCTTCTGCACTGTGGGAATTCTATAATTCTGTGAATGCATCTAACCTGCACATCTTTGGATACTAAGGGGCAATTTAGCATGGCCAATCCACCCTAACCTACACATCTTTGGACACTAAGGGACAATTTAGCATGGCCAATCCACCCTAACCTGCACATCTTTGGACACTAAGGGACAATTTAGCATGGCCAATCCACCCTAACCTGCACATCTTTGGACACTAAGGGACAATTTAGCATGGCCAATCCACCCTAACCTGCACACCTTTGGACACTAAGGGACAATTTAGCATGGCCAATCCACCTAACCAGCACGACTTTCGGAGTGTGGGAAGAAACTGGAGCACCCGGAGGAAACCCACGGAGACGGGGGGTGGGGGGGAAGAGGAGAACGTGACTGAGGCCGGAATTGAACCCTGGCGCTGTGAGGCCATGGTGTTAACCCACTGTGCCGCCCCCAAAATCATGGGGTAGAGAAACCTCTGGAAGTGTGGGGGTGGGGGTGGGGGGGGCGGAGGAGGGTGGTGGGGGGAGTTGCGGGGGGAGAGGGGACAGAAATGTCTAACAAAGAGAGAGAGAGAGAGAGACCCACTGAGGCAGGACCTCTCATCTCCGAGATTCGGGGAAAATGCAAGAGTCGCAGTTCTATTAATACAGATGAAAGTCTCCTAGTCGAGAGGCGCACTTCCCCCGCAGTCCTGTTTGTCTTGCACCGGAGATGACTTCATAGCAGGACGTGGGTTTCTCTCGAGTTCCAGGAACCAGAAGGTGGACTCTTTGCTCTGGAGGGGTTGGTGGAGGGGTGGGGGGGGGGGGGTTGGTGGTGGTGTTCTGACGAGAATGAAATGAGTCAGTGGACCGCCAAACCCTTGTCAACTGACAATGAACGTGGCTGAGTGAGCAATCAATCCTCCCTACCACCTCCCTCCCAACCCCAAGGTTACCTTGGTGGGGGGGGGGGGGGGGGTGAATATTTACAATCCCTCAACCCAACACCAAATAACACCGACTATCAGACGTCCCACATCAACAGGGTTAAAGTCCCAACAGGTTTATTTGGAGTCATAGAAACGTAGAACAGTACAGGCCCTCTGGCCCTCGATGTTGTGCCGAGCTCTGCCCGAACCCAAGATCAGTCTATCCCACTCCCTATCATTCTGGTGTGCTCCATGTGCCTATCCAATAACCGCTTGAAAGTTCCTGAAGTGTCCGACTCCACAGGCAGTCCATTCCACACCCCAACCACTCTCAGAGTGAAGAACCTACCTCGGGCATCCCTCCTATATCTCCCACCATCAACCTTATAGTTATGCCCCCCTCATAACAGCTACATCCACCCGAGGAAATAGACTCTGCACGTCCACTCTATCGATCCCTCTCATCATCTTATAAACCTCTATTAAGTCGCCTCTCACCCTCCTCCGCTCTAAAGAGAAAAGCCCCAGCTCCCTCAACCTTTCCTCATCAGACCTACCCTCCAAACCAGGCAGCATCCCGGTAAATCTCCTCTGCACTCTCTCCAATGCTTCCACATCCTTCTTATAGTGAGGTGACCAGAACTGATCACAATATTCCAAATGTGGTCTCACCAAGGTCCTGTACGGTTGCAGCATAACCCCACGGCTCTTAAACTCAAACCCCCTGTTAACAAACGCACTATCAGCCTTCTTCACGGCTCTATCCACTTGAGTGGCGACCTTCAGAACCCCAAGATCTCTCTGTTCCTCCACATTCCTGTAATCCGCATTCAAGTTTGTCCTCCCAAAATGAATCGCCTCGCACTTATCAGGGTTAAACTCCATCTGCCACTGCTCGGCCCAGCTCTGCGCCCTACCAATAGAGTCACGAGCTTTCGGAACGCCGCTCCTTCATTGGGTGAGCGGGGAGGTAGGTGTCACGAACACGGCGTATAGAGGCCAAGACACAATTACACAATAATGGTTGGGATGCGAGTCTTTACGGGTAATGAAGTCTTTACAGGGACAGACAGTGCGAGCGGAGAGAGGGACAATCACAGGACTAGGGGGCACAGCCTCAAGATAAAAGGGGGGGCGGTTTAGAACGGAGTTGAGGAGGAACTTCTTCACTCAAAGGGTGGTGAATCTCTGGAATTCTCTGCCCGTTGAAGTGGTGGAGGCTGCCTCGCTAAATATTTTTAAGACGCGGGTTGATGGGTTTTTGATAGGAGAGGGGATTAAGGGTTATGGGGAGAGGGTGGGAAAGTGGAACTGAGCAGCGACAGATCAGCCATGATCTTATTGAATGGCGGGGCAGGCTCGAAGGGCTGGATGGCCTACTCCTGCTCCTATTTCTTATGTTCTTATGTTAAAGAGGGGCGAATTGTCTCAAAGCCAGGACAGTTAGTCGACCCATACTGCCCCGACTGAACTAAAACCCCGTATCCTTCCGGGGACCATATCCCTCTATTCCCATCCTAAAAGGCCCTTCAGCCCCGCTCAGGAGTGTGACATGAACCCGGTAGTGGTCATCCTCATGCCTGCGGGACTTGGCTATCAGTTTCTGCTCGGCGATTCTGCGATATTGTGTGTCCTGAAAATGTCTGGGTGGGGTTTTACGGCTCGCTCGCCCCAAAGATGTAACATCCTGCTCAAGGGTCCGCGAACATTTCTGTCCTCTGCACCTCGCCCACTTCTGTGGAGGGTGGGGCAGTAAAATTCCGGATCTTTCTATCTCCATCCGACCCCCCGATTATCCTTCTAAATCCCACTGAATAGAGGCCTGGTCGACCTCCAATCTTGATTAAATTTGATTTATTATTGTCACATGTATTGGGATACAGTGAAAAGTATTGTTTCTTGCGCCCTATACAGACAAAGCATACTGTTCATAGAGTACATCGATTTGATTTATTATGGTCACATGTATTAGGATACAGTGAAAAGTATTGTTTCTTGCGTGTTGTATAGACAAAGTATACCATTCATAGAGAAGGAAAGGAGTGGGGTGCAGAATGTAGTGTTACAGTCATAGCCTGGGTGTAGAGAAAGATCAACTTAGTGCAAGGTAGGGGGAAGGCATGGCGACACAGTGGGTTAGCATTGCTGCCTGACAGCAGTAGGGACCCGGGTTCGATTCCCGGCTTGGGTCACTGTCTGTGCGGAGTCTGCACGTCCTCCCCATGTCTGTGTGGGTTTCTTCCGGGCGCTCTAGTTTCCTTCCACAGTCTGAAAGACGTGCGGGTTAGGGTGCATTGGCCCAAACGAGTGTCAGAGTGTGGCAATTAGGGGAATTTTCAGAGTAACTTCATTGTGGTGTTAACATAAGCCAACTTGTGACTAATAAATGAACTCTATTTTTGTTTTACTTCAGAAGTCTGACAGCAGCAGAGAAGAAGCTGTTCTTGAGTCGGTCAGTACGGGACCTCAGACTTTTGTATCTTTTTCCCGATGGAAGAAGGTGGAAGAGAGAATGTCCGGGGTGTGTGTGTGGGGGGGTCCTCGATTATGCCGGCTGCTTTTCCCCGAGGCAGCGGGAAGTGTAGACAGAGTCAATGGATGGGAGGCTGGTTTGTGTGATGGGATTGGGGCTACATTCATGATCCTTTTGTAGTTCCTTGCGGTCTTGGGCAGAGCAGGAGCCCAGACCGAGCTGTGATACAACTAGAAGGAATGCTTTCTGTGGGGCATCTGTAAAAGTTGGCCGATTGTCCAGAAAAGAAAACCCATTAGGTAAATTCCCTTTAGGTAATGGAAATCTGCTGTCCTCACCACGGTCTGGCCTACGTGTGACATTTGGAGGGATGTCAGAAGTTGCAGTGAGACATAGATAGGGTGCAAGACTGGGCGGAGAAGTGGCAGACGGACTTCAACCCGGATTAGTGTGCGGTGGTTCATTTTGGCAGGTCAAATGGGATGAAGGAATATAATATTAAGGGTAAGACTCTTAGCAGTGTGGAAGATCAGAAGGATCTTGGGGTCCGGGTCCATAGGACTCTCAAAGCGACTTCGCAGGTGGAGGATGTGGTTAAGAAGGTGTATGGTGTACTGGCCTTCATTAATCGAGGGATTGAGATTAGGAGTGGGGAGGTAATGCTGCAGATTTATAGGACCCTGGTCAGACCCCACTTGGAGTACTGTGCGTAGTTCTGGTCGCCTCACTACAGGAAGGATGTGGAAGCCATTGAAAGGGTGTAGAGGAGATTTACAAGGATGTTGCCTGGATTGGGAGGCATGCCTTATGAGGATAGGTTGAGGGAGCTCGGCCTTTTCTCCCTGGAGAGACGAAGGATGAGAGGTGACCTGATAGAGGTTTATAAGATGTTGAGAGGTATTTGATCGGGTGGATTCTCAGAGGCTTTTTCCCAGGGCTGAAATGGTCGCTACGAGAGGACACAGGTTTAAGGTGCTGGGGGGTTAGGTACAGAGGAGATGTCAGGGGTAAGTTTCTCACTCAGAGGGTGGTGGGTGAGTGGAATCGGCTGCCGTCGGTGGTGGTGGAGGCGGATTCGATAGGGTCTTTTGAGAGACTCCTGGATGAGTGCGTGGGACTGAGTAGGATTGAGGGTTGTAGGTAAGCCTAGCCGGTAGAGATGTTCGGTGCAACTCGTGGGCCGAAGGGCCTGTAGTGTGCTGTAGTTTTTCTCTGTTCTACACGTGACTCCAGGACCCCACAGCGATGTGGCTGACTGTCAACCGCCCTCTGAAATGGCCCGAGGAGACACTCAAGCGTGAACACCGCCTTCTCGAGGGGCAGTTAGGGATGGGCAATAAATACTGGCCCAGCCAGCGACGCCCATGTCCCACCAACGAACTAAGAGAGGTGGTGGGGGGGTGGGGGGGTTGCGTGGAGAGGGGGTTGCCGGAGAGCAGTGAACGCGCGTAGCGGAGCCAGTTCAATAATAAATTCCTGGCCGCCCTGGTCAGTTCAACGGCGGTTCTGAGAGATTTCTCTCTGCGGAGGTTTCCCTCCCCTCCGCCCACTCCCACAACAGCTCCCCTCGCTCCGTCTGAGAGATAGAGGAGAGAGAGAGAGAGAAAGATGAAACACATTGTGTTGCGGGCAACCCATCACCCACACCCCCTCCCCTCCCACACGCACCACCCCCTCCACACCACACCCCCCCACGGCACGTGGGCAGAGAGTGGGAGGAAGGCCTTTGATGTGCGTCCTTCCCGCGGCCCACTTCAAAAGCAAACCACTTCAAGTTTGACTCTGACCTCAAGTTCGAAGCGAGAGGAAACGCTCGGGGCGAGAGGCAGAGGGAGGATCGCACACACGCCGCAAGCGTCGCCGTGAGCCAGACAGCCTCAGTGTCGGCACGAAGTAGAAAGGGTCGTGGGCTTTAGGTTTTTGAGGCGTGCAGAGCACCAACGACCTGTCCTGGTCCCCCCCCACCCCCCCCACCATGCCGACACTATAGACAAGAAAGCCCCACCAACGCCTCTACTTTCTCAGAAGACTAAGGAAATTTGGCATGTCCGCTACGGACTCTCACCAACTTTTACAGATGCCCCATAGAAAGCATCCTTTCCAGGTTGTATCACAGCTCGGTCTGGGCTCCTGCTCTGCCCAAGACCGCAATGAACTACAAAAGGGTGGTGAACGTAGCCCCAATCCCATCACGCAAACCAGCCTCCCATCCATTGACTCCGTCTACACTTCCCGCTGCCTCGGGGAAAAGCAGCCGGCATAATCGAGGACCCCCCCCCCACAACACACACCCCGGACATTCTCTCTTCCACCTTCTTCCGTCGGGGAAAAAGATACAAAAGTCTGAGGTCCCGTACCGACCGACTCAAGAACAGCTTCTTCCCTGCTGCTGTCAGACTTTTGAATGGACCTACCTCGCATTAAGCTGATCTTTCTCTACACCCTCGCTGTGACTGTAACACTACATTCTGCACCCTCTCCTTTCCTTCTCTATGAAGGGTATGCTTTGTCTGTGTAGCGCACAAGAAACAATACTTTTCACTGTGTCCCAGTACATGTGACAATAATAAATCAATCTATGTTCTCTATGAATGGTATGCTTTGTCAGTATAGCGCGCAAGAAACAATACTTTTCAGTGTATCCCAATGCATGTGACAATAATAAATCGAATCAAATCCAAAGAACATCAGAAATCAATCTCTTGCTCAGAGGCCGGCCTGGGGTATCCAACGGGCTACCATTTGCTGGGATCTTTCTCTGCCCGCTGCCGTCTTCCAAGTCTGCAGATGCTGTTGACGGCCTCGCGGGTGGTGACAGAGTTTCATATCAGCTGGGTGGAAGGAAGGTTGGATAGAAATGGCAGTGTGTGAGTGCAACATATACCTACACAGAAATCAGAAGCAGGAGGAGGCCATTCGGCCCTTCCAGCCTGCTCTGCCATTCGTTATGAATTCATGGCTGATTATCAAATTCAATAGCCTGATTTCCCCCCTTATCCCTCGATCCCTTTAGCCCCAAGAGAGATATCTAATTTCTCCTTGAAATCACACAACGTTTTGGCCTCAACTACTTTCTGTGGGAGTGAATTCCACCACCCTCTGGGTGAAGAAATTTCTCCTCCCCTCAGTCCTAAAAGGCTTACCCCTTATTCTCAAACTCTGACCCCCTAGTTTTGGACTCCCTCCACCATTGGCGACCTTTAGTGATGGGGCTTTAACCTGGGCTGGGGGATCGAATATTAATTCTGCCCCTACCTATCTCGTGGGTCAGGCCTCCACTCACTGCCCAAGTGACCATCCCTCACCTGGAGTGGGTACGCCAGCTCCCCATGGGAGGGTAACGGAGAGAACCCCAGGCGGAGGCCACGACAGCCTCCTGTCACCGAGCCTCTGGATGAAGATGGCGTTTTATCTGAGCTCCGACTCATGGAATCCCTACAGTTCAGAAGGAGGCCATTCAGCCCATCAAGTGTGCGCTGACCTCAATCCCACCCAGGCCCTATCCCCGTAACCGCAAATATTTACTCTGCTAGTCCCTCTAACAGGAAGGGACAATTTAGCATGGCCAATCCACCTAACCTACACATCTTTGGACA